>NW_024539668.1:0-93140 GCF_016647785.1 Suillus fuscotomentosus | reverse complement strand
CCGCAGTACGTTGCTTCACGTATACATGAGGAGGTGAGCTCAGGTGGGTGACGTCACGCGTCATTAATGTGTAAGGCCCTTGATTTATTTATTGTGTCAGATAGACTTTCAATAAAGGCTACGCAAGGTTAGTCTCTATAACGTATATCTTATTTATAAAGGGCGTGCGGTACCGATGTATCGACTGCTACCTCAAAGAGTGTTGTCTTCGTCTTCGTGACCGTTATCTTTCAACCACTGATTTATCCATTCAACGATGCTCGCGACGTTATTTTCGAGGTCTTGAGAAGATTCGCTTTTGAGATCGACGATAATCTGTTGGGGGTAGGAGTCTCGGGCTTCTTGGAGCACGACTTCCATTATCTCCGCTTCGTTGTTTTCCTGTATCTTTTTGAGAGGATAATTACTGCTATTGGGTCAGATCTGGGTTGATTTTGGTTGTGGTCAGGGATACGCACCGTTTTTCGAGACGATCCCAGAGCATGGTATGATTGCAGCGTAGAACGACGACTAGATCTGCCCATCGCTCAGGGAATATTTCACAAGTGTGCCAGTCGAGGATTATTCCACCAGCTGATGCCAATGGTTCGAGTTCATCTAAGAGCTAAATTGAACCAATGAGAATGGGCAAGTGGATGATGTTGAATGTCCGCGGACCTTGTCTTCATCTACAGTATAAGATTGCCATTGTTGATCAAAGCCGTGATGAAAAGAATTGTCTTTTACTAGTTGACCGACGTTGATGTGTTTTAGAGGGACTGGAGAAGCGTCTTGTAGGAGTTGAGCATGGGTTGACTTTCCAGTACCTGGAGTTCCAGTGATGATGATGACTGGGTGACGTTGTGGCATAATGTGAAGATTGAATTATGTAAGGATGCTACTATGTATACGTGCGATGATCGGTTGTAAATGCTGTCATATTTGCATTTTGAGCGGACGACCGTCATCAAGGCAATCTACACTTTTTGAGAAGTCGCGTCCTATAGCAAAGGGCTTGGAGGTATTATCCCTCTCCTCATGTACAATTTCAAGTACTATGGACAGTCGCCCTTCCCCATCCCATACAATCTTCACAATAACACTACCAGATCCTTCAAGTCTACCATCTAATTCATCCATTTACCATTTACTCGCAGATGGTTCCATCCTAGTAGCACCATCATTCTTCGACGACCTTGCAGCTACTTACCTCTCTCTCGTCATCATGGGATCCATCTTCACCATATTCGCAAGGAACATAACTCTATCAGCTGCTTTCTTATGGTCAGGCAGAGTTCGCAAGAAGAGTCTCCTATACACTCTATTCCTCAGTCAACTTCTCGCACCTGTCGCCATCTTGTCCTTGCTCATCGCACAATTTCACCCTCATTTCGATTGCAAAATGTCGGTCAATTCTATCTTTCAATTCTTAACACCCTCGTTGACTTTATTATGTAATCAGCATGATGCGCATTGCAGTCGCTACTGCAGGAATATCCTTCTCTTTGTTGGTACGCTCTAAAATTCATATCTATCGTCTTTCTCACCTAACCTCTACACAACATAGATGTCCGGTATTCTAGGCGTAAAGGCCTACCGATGTCTAGACAACTCTCGCTTAGTTCTACTAGTCTTGGTCGCACTAAGGACCGCTGCAATCGTTCTCCTCGCTCTTGATCTGGCATCACTTAACAGCTATCGCAGCCTTGCAGGTGCCTCTTCTATCTCTTCTTATCCCCACTTTCATCTACTAAATTTAAATAACAGGCCGCTGCTATAGACCTTCTAATTCCATTTCATATGCTTTCATAATACTTTTATTTGTCGAATCGCTGTTCATCTGTCTTTGCTGTGAGTCCAAACTTATTACTTCTCCCCAACGAGACTCATCATCACAGTTCTCTATGCTGTCTGGAAATCACGTGGTTCCACCGCCGTCCAGGGCAGAATTACCGTATCACTCTCTCTTGACAATGTCGCAGATCCCCATCTAGACACACGAAAAGAGAGTATCGAGAGTCACAAGACCACTCAGAGTCGCCGTAGCTGGTGGGATTATGTCCCTACTGTAGATCATCCTACTCCATTTTACCCCAGATCCCGTAGAACTCGGTCTCTCTCCCATGACCGGAGCATTCCCATGAGCCGTCTTCCCAAGTTTCGTACCCGCGAAAGAGTGCGTGATCCGGAGAATGTGCCCTCTAGACCGCCCATCCCGCCACTGCCTACTGAATCCACTCGCACATCCACAATCCGCGTGTCCACCACAATTCCAAATACTCGCAATGATGCCCCAGTTCCTCGCCGGTCATCTTCTCCTGCCATCTCGTCCATAAGTCGCATAAGTCGATATATGCCTCGAGTAGCGCTGTTCAAAGAAGTAATGAGGGATGAAGTAAGCAGCTCTTTTTGGTTAATGCGTTCCAACCTTTTGTGCTCATGCTCATCCAGTTATTTTACACCACCTTTATCACCGCTTCCACCGCCGCTTCAGTCATAATGACTATAATCGGTGTTAACAGCACGGACCCAGCCGATCATGTGGCTTGGATGACCTTTGACTGTGAGTTGGTCCACTAAGCCCACATCCAGTGTTTTGGAAACTCACATCAATGCAGGGGCCTTGATTTCGTGTCTTGTGATGCATAGTTTTGGTCGCGTCATCCGCCGCCACGACAACGAAGCTCTATTACAGCAGCCGAACGTCTGGCATCGCAGTTTTCGTACAGACTGCAGTACCGCAGAGATTTCAGCGGAGGGGAGGGTAAGATCTCCTAGATCATCGGTTGCACGCTCATTCCAAGTGCGCACCCGGCACTATCCAACGAGCCGTCGGCATGATGCCGAAGCTCTACGCGACCCCTCCCGTTCCTCGCGGGGAGATCCCCATTCCAACACGTTCTCTCCCCACCAAGTCGAAACCCGCCCTAATACCATTTTGCCCCCTCATCCACCCACGCCCGAAGTCGATTATTTCCCCGACGATGTTTCATCGTGTCATAGAAGCGATACGAAACTGACGGAAAGGGTTTTTGGGGAGCAACGGTATCATGATAGTTTACCTAGTATACCGCTACGTCCGGATCCAGAAGCTCAACTTTCATTACAAGCTAGCCATATTGTAACATAGACATTGCATCCCCAATTCACTTGCATTACCACTGAGCTGAGCTGATGAGGTCGCGTCGGCAGTAGTGACTAGTAAATATTTGTTGTAACCGTTCCCACTAAGTATTACAGCTATTTGCAAAAACGTTGTCAGCACGCGTGATTTGAGAGAATAAGAGCCACAACAGCGCCTGGCTCAACGGACCATCATAATACCATGCGGCCTTACCGTAAAATCAGCCGTGACCCGCTGTAAATCTTTTCGAATACAATTTGCTCACTATCGGATAGATTGTGAACTGTGTTGGCTTCACATATCCAGGAAAATTGAGCGTGCTTGTCATGGATAATGCGAAGATACACCAGATATATGGTGTTGCAGATTTGATTCGCGAAGCTGGTCCAGGCGCGGGTTGTGGCGATGTTTCTTTTCTTTAATTTCCTTATTTACGCATACTGACAACGTGTTTTGCAAATAGCTGTAAATATTTCAAACTCCCACGATCAGTCTATCAAAACTAAAGCGCTCGAGGCTCGCGATGGACGATGACGAGCTCATCAGCGTGCTGCCTATCCACTATTCAAACAGTCTCAGTCCGAATTTGCACATCCACCAATTTCCGCTTCTTTCTCGTCCATTACAAACACCGCCTGCGGCTGCAGTCAGTGGAAAACGAATTCGCGCACGAATAAAGCCAATCACGCGGAGATTAGAGATCCATGTACCAGTGGATCCACGCCCAGAGGTGTGGAATGGTGAACGGAGCAAATCACTCGGTGCTGCTCGACAAGAGGATGACTGTGAAAAAAACCAGGATACTGGGAAGATGAAGCAGATGGAAGGAGAGGAGCCGCGGTTGATCGAAGTGCGCATGCGGAGCGAACTGATACCGCAAGAGGGCGCGTATATGTTGGGAGTGGTTCGCAATGGTCTGTTCCAATTTATGGCGATACCGCTTGGTCTTATCTTGTGCACGAAGGTCAATTACATCTGCAACCCATCAACGAAACCCATCAATTTCGACCGACGCTGACTTACTTGGATGTCATGTCTCGAAAGAGTCGTCGTTCGAGAGGTGATGCTGGATCTGATGAGGATTCTGACGATGGTCCTCCGCCTGATCCTGATGAACCACCACCTGTACAGACTGCAGCAAAGAAAGAAAAAAAACCGCTTGAAGTGAAAGAGGTTCAAGTGTCTGCGCGAAAAGTTGCGGATGACAAGGGTAATCTGCAAGGTGGTCTATCTGCCGTGCGACGTGAAATGCTGCTTGCTATCCGAGCTGAAGAAGAGGAGGTCTGGCAAGACCTAGACTTTTGTGACGGAGAAGTATTACATTCTCTTTTCTTTTTTGGTGGATGCTGATTACTTGGTGTAGACTGCTGAAGGACACGAAGCATTTGAAGCTGTGTTTTCGCAAAATGAAGAGCATTTAGAATGCAAGTCTGATATTACTGCTTTTTTAAAGGACATTGAAGGACTATAGATAAAATTTATGAAATCATGGTTATCGAAGATCGCGGTGCTGCTTCTGACTTCGATGCAACTTTATTCTGTGTCACGCAGCGCAAATATAATACAAGAGCGACGACCACGGTTTACTTCCATCTTGTATCCCATGTCCGATAGTGAGACTGAACCAGAGTCCGACGCTCCTTCATCACCTAAGAAAGCATGCCCATTAGACCTCACCGATGTTTCCATCACTAGTACGCTGAGCGACAGCATCGCTCAGCTAGTGAACACGCCCCAAACCCATTCCTCAGATCCCATCAGCGCTGTGAATGCGGCCATCAAGACATTAGAGTCCTTGGATTTCAGTCTCATTCGCAAGGTAGTATCGCTTTCGAAATCAACGAATACTAACAATCGTACTCAAACGTGCACAGGACGCGTCTTTACATGGAACCGTTCAGGAGTCATCGGCCTCACTTCTAGAGTTCTTGCACGTCGTGCTTGCGATGAGTCCAACCTCCGCCCATAATGTACGCTGCATGATGGAATCCCTCGCTTGTCTATGTAGGTGATTTCCTGTCTATCATTTGGCTCCGCTCATGATGTGCCTATTCTTCAGTGCGACCGTCCTTTTTAAATCTGCTGTTCCAGTACCGGCGCCTATTCCACGCTCTAGCCGTCCAGGAGCTCAACAAAGTCGTAGTCATTCCCATCATCATATCCTGGGTGGACGCCGTCCTTGCAAGACTCGGAGAGGTGGTTTCATTTGTCGCGAGCGCTATGAATGATCGCTACTTCGACGATAAGCTTCCTGAAGCTTTGAGGAAACGAAGAGAGGAAGATAATCTACGGGCTGCGGCGCAGCTCCCAGGTATTCAGCGATTTTGTTAGATGTCAGGCTTTTTTATGTTGCTTCAGATAGGTGGGATTCTGTCCCGTCGATACTGACATCTGAAAAAGCTTCACCTGCCGCAAAGCGCTTGGCCCTTCGCTTGTTGGTCTCGCGATATGTATTACAACCCCAGTTGACTCTTCATCCAAGGGCCGCTGACGTATCACTGGATGGCAGGTAAGTGTCCATCTGGCTATTCTAACATTGCAAGACCTGATTGTATCAACAGTATGGTGTCGCTACTTCCCTATCTCACAGACTTTATGCAACACACTGTGGTGCAACTCTCAGAGTGCTCCCCACTACACGCGCAACACCAATCTGCATTTCAGGAGCGCATGAATTGTGCGATGCTGCTCTCACTATTCGCTGTTCGTATTCCTCATTCTCCAGCCAGAAACGATGACATTTAATGCATCACAGCTCGTGGACTTTACGATAAGTGCAAAAGATACAGGAACAGACGTTCCATTTCGACCTTATACGCTAGCGACGGTGATGAGACTGTTACGTTTTGTAATGCTTGTCGACAGCAAGCTCTCGGTGCAAACTATCGTATCGCCTTGCCCAGACCTCGATGCCTCGCAGGTCGTTCTCATTTTATGGAGGCATTTTGTACCTTGGACCTGGCGACTACTCGCGGAATGTAACGGGTCTGATTCGGAAACCATCATCTTTCTGGTTAGGACTCCATCTTCTTCTCCGAAGGACTTCGATTGATGAGAGTAGACAACTACATGGCTTCACTGCGCTTTCGACTCAGATCCTCAGAAGACTATATCTATGCTGTCGACCTTTACTGGAGACGAACATGGCAAATATATGATCTGTGCATATCTTGTGAGTGTTATGCTGGATGACTGTTAATGTTCTAATTGCTTTGGCTATAGACCTATTTTTCTCGGCTTTTAGTGTATCTTTCTTCAGCTCCACGTCCTCGAAATCTCACCACAGCCCAAACAGATGTTCTACTTGAAGACATGTCGGTATTTCGTCCATTGGAGCGATTCAGATTTGTTAGGCATTCGCAAGTCTAGCGATTGCTGCAGATACCTTACTCTTCTCTTCGTTTATCTTTCGTGCATTGAAAACGGACACGATGGCGAGTCGAACTCTTCCTGCGTTAAAGCTGTTGCTCAGCCTTGTGATCGACGTCAGCTAGCGACTACGTTACACACGCCATGGCTAGGATGCAGCCCAGAAGTTTGAGGGACGGTTGGAAGCAGGCGATACAAGAATCTCCAACGTTCTATGATGAGCTAGAGAAAAGTAGGTTTATATTTTGTAAATTGTCAAATAATAATATGTTTGCAACAGGTATGTCCAATACTCGGATGTAAGCCTTCCATCGAGTGTAATATTTGTGGCTCACTCACATTTCCATAGTCAGCTGCTCGGGGACAAGCCTGACAGGAATCATATTCGCAAAGCGAAACAATTTCTCGACTTTTTGACGATCGAATGTTTTTCAAATGTCCAGATCTCGAACCAGAAGTTGATTATCGAGTTCCTCGAAGCTACGATGGAATATTTACGTCGTGAATCCGCAAAAAAGGAACTGCCGAACTTGTCCGCGAGTTTCCTCTCGTGTTTGACGGCATTCCAGCGCGGACAACCGGGAATTAGGGTCTGCGATGCCCCTTTGCTGTCTGATGCCGAAAGCATCTGGCAAGTCGCCATGGACAATACCACCCCCGAATTAGCTATGGCTTGTGAGCGTCAAATTAAGAATGCATCGCGAGGTTCTCACATCTCCACTGTAGCTGCATTTGCTTTGCATATCATATTATCTCGCCGACTGCCCGAGTCACTTACCCAAGTAGAGGCCTGGGACTACCTACGAAATGTTCTCCTCATGGTCGGGTCGCAAGACTACTTGGGAGACGAAAGCCCTCTTGCGCTTGTTGTCAATCCGACGATATGCGATGCCCTCTCCCAGCTCCTGAAGCATGCAGACGGACACGCTGGTGCGCACAAACCTCAATATACTACCCTAAAATCCCTCATCGATAATTGCTTTAGCGATGGTGATGCAGTCTTCTCCGTGGACGTCGCATCTCCAATCGGCGCTGCAGCGGATTCAAAGTTCAGATGATTGTCCCAACTTGGATGACTACTCGTCGTGGCTGAAGAGAGAATTTCAAAGCCTGCGACAGATTTAATGGATCAGGTAGGATCTTGGACCTGACGTAGAAGCAAAGCTAAGCAATAAAAATAGATTGCACGAACGTCGGACGCAGGGGAGTTGCGTCAAGTGAGATTTCGACTTTCCCTCCTTAAGCCATGTCATATAACATAGGTTCAGGCTACGCCGGCAATTGATATAATACCATGTCGCATCGACGGTCTGTTTCAACTTGTCTGTGTACTTCGTGGTCAGTTATTCAGACTTGATCAGAGAATGGTTTTCTAATGCCGCAGCATTAGCGAGTTAGAGCTGGGCCAAAGTTTTAGGCCTGGATCCCGCCGCAGTAAGAGCCATTCTCACTCCATGAGCATTGTTTGATAGCAGTCTCGATGCACCTGGAGCGCACTTGCGAATATAAACCAATCTCCGCCGTTATTGCCGCCAGGTGAGCCGCTCCGAGAATAAGGTTATAATGAAGATGCGTGTCTTTGTCTTTGTTGCAACGTTGGACAGGGGTTCCCTGGCGGGTGTTACCGAATATTTTGGCAGGTACCTGAAGGGCACGCATGACCGCTACGTCACCCTGACCTGGACTGCTAAGACCGCTCACATACATTGAACGCATATGGTAACGAATCCACGCCTTCTCAGATGCCGCCCACATCTCGATGCATACATTGTTGTTGTTCCTGGTGATCGCAAGTTCTTTCTAGGGCAAAGGTAAGCGCCCAACACGAGGCACCTTCGAGGAAGGTATCTGGGGTATTTCAAATTCTGGGAGCCTGAGGTCGTTGAAGCGAATGAACAACATGGAAGATTTATCTATGAATGTTAAGATTGATGCGCAGTATACCGGCTCCATTCTTTCAACGTCATTGGTCGAAATTGATAGCATGCAGCCGGCTGATAATCCACTGAACCGAGGGAGAACGTATTTTTCCATCCCTGACGCGGACGTCCAAGTCATCTGTCAGTGCACAACGGAGCTGTAACGCCACATCTCGTATCTGACCAGCTGGTACAATGTACTTACTTATTTGAAATGAGAAGGATGGTACCTGCAGGTAAGACGGTGATGTTTGGATGTGTTCGAATTCAATTCTTGGAGATGGCTAAACTAAGGGTTTGGCTACACACGTTATATAAGCTGATATGTCATTTGATTGAACCGACGCGGAACGTCAAGGAGTCTTTTGCCATCCTACCACCACCACCACCTTTCATTGTTTATTCGGGCCTCATCACCGCCAGCATCGACGAAGAAGTCCCATTCAATCTTTCACACCTTCAAGGTTCATGTCGTCTCCATCAACATTTAATTATCACCGACGATCTCTCTCAGCTTCTTCGCCCTCGCCCTCGCCCGTTCCGAAAGTTTCATGGCGTCCAGCAAGCAAACGAGTTCGCTCATCATGCAATAGTCCTGCTCTTCCAGATTCCGCATCCCCCCAAACACGTAATTTCGACTTCTGGCGGACGGGCAAGAGACTCCGCAGAGATATATCTGTTCGTGCCGATGACATATCTAGCGTCTATCCTAGGGTCACTAACTATCTTGTGTGTTTTCAGCCCCCTTCCTTGACATATACCACTGGGTCATCTACCCCGACGTCGACGGATAGCCACAGTTCCGGACTCAGTTCTTCTGCTCCCCACACACCACTATTCGCTACTACCCCAGAAGATTTTCTCCTGTTCCCTGGCCGCTCGAGTCCTAGAGAAACCGTATCTGAGAAGTCAAGCTCCACAAACCTTGTCGGCATCCGGGACTCGCATTCTGATATTTCCGAGGCTGATGCTACTCGCCTCAGGTCAGATGCATTTTGGGAACTCCGCAGAAGTATTGCCGTAAGCGGGGAAGGCCTTGTAAAACGGATGCGTGATTTTGAGCATTCCCGTTCAAAATCGGGTATATACAAGCGCGCTAGAACCGTCGACAGACAAAGAAGCAAGAAGCGGCATTCCCCTAGTGTCCCCGTGACCAGATCTGTCAGGAGGTCTAACAGCTCTGATAGTGACGAGGATGATATCCAAATATACTCGGGAGAGCTTTGCGGTCTCCCCATCCCCCGTCAAAAGCGAGCATCAAGCCTTGGGCCCGTGGACATGGACGATGACGAGATGCAGTCTAGTCCTTTATTAGAATATGTGGATCAAGCATCCACCCGTTCTTCGTCCTCCAACGACGATGCAGACAATCTTTCCCGCCGCTCCTTTAACAGCACATTTCCCCCTGACACATTGCATTCAACATCATCATCTCCAGCATATAAATATTCTGCTTATACCACGGCATTTAGTCCACCTCTATCTGGCCCTTCATTCAGCTCTCCAGCTCGTTCCTTTGAGGTACCACGTTCCAGTCCTATGCAAAATTCGATCTTTCTATCGTCTCATCCCACCGCCGCATCCTTTGCATCCAGCCAAGAAGATGTGTCTCTGAACTCCTCTGCCTCGCGGACTGAAAAGGCCATTGCGGCTCTTAGTCTGGCAATAGCCAACGGTGCAGCAGGTTTAGGCGACTACGATGCCCTTCGTGATATCCCTTCTGTCATGATAGACTCTCAAGTGGGCGAGCTGTGGCACTAGATGACGCATCAGACCCTACAACCACAATTATCAAGATCTCATCTTTCAAAAGTCTTTGATTATGCCTCATTTCCATATGATAGTATTCGCATGCACCTCCGTCTGGACTCGAATCCAAAATCCCTATTTCTTTTTAACAGCAATATTTTTCTCAATGCACACACGCTGATACCGCAGTTACGGTCTTGCAGATTTCTTTGCCATTGAAGTGAATCAATTGTTCTGTAGAATGCTCCCTTTTTATTTTATGATCGACGAAAGTGTATTTTATCAATCATGTATCTGAATTGTTATTTGGGGATAAGTGGTATGCAGGTTCAACGCGACTAAGATCCTACTAATGGAAACTTTAGATCCGTATGAAAGATCGCCTAGAACGTTGCGCTATCCATTGTCCAGTTCGTATAGGTTGCGACAAAGCAGAGATACAGCAGTAGAATCAGATCGAAAGCGAGATGACTCGGTGCCTCAGGCGCAAGAATCTTCCGTCGTAACATCCGGATAAGTGGTATCAGTGGATGTTGGTTTGGGTCCACCATCCCACTGCCCAGCTTCTTCTGGGCTCGCGTGCGTCGAAGCCGCACGCGGTGAAGCATGCAATGAGGGAGGTTGTTGAGATGGAGATGCATCTTGCTCCCGTATCTGGTCCCCGTTCCCTCTGTAATCTATCAACCACTTCTTCCATCTTGATGCGCCTACGCATTTCATCTAGATAAAGCTCTTCAGCTCGTTTTCGGGCTGGCATTCGATTTCTAGTTGACGGTTCATGGCTAGTCGACGCAAACAGTTAGTTCAGGTCAAAAATAATGCAAATGAGGTAAATACCAGCGATTAAGTGCTGCACAGCAGGTGGGACGTAAACAGATGGTGCTGCGGGAGACATTGGCACCCATGGCGAAAGCACCTCATGCAGGTCCAGCATATGAAAACCCAAAACAATATCATCGATATCGGCTTGAGGTGAGACGACAAGTTGAATATCGACGGGAGAAGCTCTACCCGAGGATTCTGCAGGTTTGACAGAGGCCGCAGGTCCAGCTGAAATCGTGGTCTCGGGGAGGATATCAAGCTTTGAGAGTATAGGACTACTTGGGGGATGCAACGTCACCGTTTTACTGTCGGTAGCAAGTAGTTGGAGGGGCTGGTCCACAACCTCTAGAGAATCGATGACAGGGGTATGTGAAGCCTGGGCTATTGTTTCCGTTGTCCCCTCATTAACATACTGCGATGGAGCCGTACCCTCAATCGCTGCATGAACATTCTCCGGTGACGAGCTCGGATACCGTAAGTCACAATCTGACAAACTATTATGTAGAGTAAATTCCTCACCCAGCGGGAGCGGGGGAGTGAATAGTAACTCATTTGTAGCAGGGGCATCCGAGTCTGGGAGCGGCTCAACCACTTGGTTAGACAGGGAGCAGGAAGGATGTTTTATGTGGTCATTGGTTGGAGTGGGGTGTGGATTGTCGGGTTCAGCCACTTCACCGGACGGGATCTGCGCTTCGTTGCAGGGTTCCTGACTTCCACGATTACTGTGGAGGTGCGTCGTTGTATCCTTACTTGCATTCATAGTTGATAGCAGTGTTCCTTGAGACATGCGAAGATTTGCCCACTCTTCCATGAGCGCAGCCTTTGTGCCATCGTCAAAATTGATGTTACGCGGAGAGCCCATCTTTTTCTTGAGAGTAGATGCTGAAGGTGTTGAGCTCCCTGTGCCACCGTGCTCCTCTCGCAATGACTCGGTCGAGTCCAAGGAATCCTTGGAAGCTAAGTACGGATAGATGTCTCGACTTTTTGTAAGAATAAAAGGATGGATCTTCTTTGCCAACCGTGATGACATCCGAGGCGATACACTAGTTGCAGACCGAAGAGATGTATTAGGCACCGAGACGAACGAAGCTCGAGTAGCACGACCGCTGACGGTTGTCTGTTTCACGAAAGTGCTCAAATCAGTGTTTGAGCGACGGCGAGCTGCAGACTTGTGCTTCAATTTTTTCTGAGGCGGCCTCGAACTCAGGCTAATAGTCAGGTTGTCTGGCACACGTGGTTGGCTAGAGGTTGCCACTGTGCCATTATTTTTGGATGCTGATAAGACAATGCATGCTTTTGACACGTTATTATTTCCCAGCAAAGAAATGTTCACCAGATACGAACTCACGCGCACAAACGATATCAGGAGATGGGTCTATTGTATGGTTGGTGGCATCGAGATCATTGGCGTCCTCGAGTACGGAGCGTCCTAAAAGTTCATCCATTCATGCAACAAGGAATGTTTCATGAACAGGTGCCACGTACTCCTCTTATGAACCATAATTCAAATGCGACTCCGTTACAACTTGAAAGTGATGAAAGATGGCATGCTCCTGATCCTGTGATTTAGGGTTGTGAAGTGGGGGGCGAACCAGTAATGAGCCTGAAGGCTATTGCAAGTGAACTCCAGAGTCCACTCACTGACGAGCACCAGATGAAGACAATAAACGTTTTGCTGTAGTAGGGTGATCGACAAGTCACCAGTGGGTACTTGCAAAATAGGTTTCACCGACTTAATACAGGATTTGCGATCGTGCGAAACCGTCGCGCATGGCGTATTGTGCGCAAATCGCTTACATAATAAGCAAGCACGTTGATCAAATCATTGTAAGTACTCATGCACAACTGAACCAAGGCCGATATTATTACTGAGTACTGACCTGCCAGCGCTTTCCTCTTCATAGTTCCAGGACTTCGGACCGTTAGTTTGAGTAGTGCTACCTCACGACCGCGTCAACCTATGTAGCTTATCAGTCCTTGTTGCGGGTTGGCTTTACAGGATGATACGTCGTTCCATGCCATCCAGGCCAAATTGCTGGTAGAGATTCCTTTACGAGATCAATCTTATGCAGCACATAAAGGCAAGCTGTCTTCCTACTTTTCCTCACACTTATCTGGGCCCACACTACCGTGACTATTGTCACATCCCCACAAACAATGCGTTTCACCTTTGTCCTCGCTGTTGCTGCCGCTTCAATATCTGCCACTGATGCTGCCACCGACAGTGAGCAGTGTAATTTTTTCTGCGCACATGCAGATGATTGCTGTCCTGATAAGCCGCGTTGTGTGAGTATAATAAGTTGTTTGCATTTGACAAAAAAACTCACTGGCGCGATAGTTCATCGGTGTGTGCTCTGGCGCATAGTATGGTTGATAGGTTGTGTGGCGGCTTGATCGAGGGGCGGAGAATCGATCAGGTCAGAATCGCGAAGGTCTAGAACCAAAAGCACCTACGACTTTCATAAAGTGTTTCGGTATTTTACCATGGGCACTACATACCCACAGCTGAGTATTTATGTACAATCCCCACTCATCTGTAAAGCTCCTCCAAATTTAATTAGCCTGTTATATATCTGGCTATCATGGCGCGAGACTGTGTTTTGTTGGATATTGAATATTGACTTGGAGATCATTGATATAATTAGAGTTCACAAGTGCTTGCCGCTGCGCGGCTCCTTTTGTAAAAGGAAATTCTGTGAGTTTGCATCTAGTACTATAGCAGATTTTTTTTGTGCAATATTCAATTTGTTGTCGTCTATCCTTTGCTGACAAAATAACATCCAAGTCTTTGTGCACGGTACGCTGTGGGCTGACATGGGTCGATCGACCCGGGTTATACCCATACGGTGGGCCACACCCAACCCGTGGATGCCAAAATTCTCAGAGGCCTACCCGTACCCACCCAGGTCAGAGCATTGCGGGTACAGGTCACTTGCGAGTGAGTGGACATATTTTGTGCATGTACATGATAGCAATGAAACAAAGCATGTACGAAGTTTAGAGATGGTACAATAATGCCAGAGAGCAATAGTTTGGTTTCCTCGACACACAGAGGATCAGCCACGGATTTAAATGGACATTTGTTGACAACGCATCGCACTACCTCATGATGATGCAGTTTCGCATTACATTGTTGAGATGGGGAACTTGGTAGTATGTTGTAAGAGATGGAGCAAGATGCAGAAAAGGTGTTTCAAAAATAAAATATAGAAATCGATTTTCAGCAAGCGCAGGGGAGCGGTGGGCTTGAAGTTTGCGCCCTGGCACGCGAGACGCACACGGGTGGACGAAGCTTCAAGGTCATCATAAGATTATATAATTGTGGATGGAATGGAGTGGAGTGGTTGATGTTACAAACGATGTGGAGTGCAGACCTCTGTTCAACGTTCGACATTCAGCGCTAACGGCAGCTTGAAATTGAGGGTAAAACAATCTAACGATACAGTGCCCTAATGAAGTACATGATCCGGGGTTCCTAAACATAAATATAGAGCAGAACATAGGTACGACGCATACTATAACGTGTTTATTGCATAGTGGCACCTAGCACCTTCGCAGCTAAAGCGCGTAAGATCTGGTTAGACCTCGTCAGACGGCACAATAGAGTCCACGAATTCAGTGCTTACCTCGGCCTTCTGGCTACCTCCGAGTTCAGAGAACACCGCAGCAACACTCTTACCTTTGGCATCACGTATCGCACCGACGCGGTTACCTGCATATGCGCCTATCATGAGACCTGGCAGATTGGCGACTATGAATCCCATTCCTAATGAATGAATGGTTCATTGAGAGAATTGTAAAAGAAGATGAATGACCAACCACCACCACAAACGGCGCCAATGTATGACCACCATGGCGCGTGACGTTCGACCTCTGGACGGAGTAGCTATACAATAGTTAACTAATATACAGCGCTGAGAAAGTGGAAGTAGAACCTCTTCAAATACGTCCGCAAACACGTTCTCAGCATCAGGTCTCGGCTCTTGAGTTGGTGTTGCACCTGCACCTCCAAACATGCTGGCAAATTGCGTGAAGAAACTCGAAGACGCCTTGGGGTCACTGGTTTTATCCCCAGCCCGCTTCGAGGAGAATAGTACATCATATTCTTTCCGTCGCGCTGGATCCGATAGAACATAGTAGGCATCGGCTACAGCCTGCTTGGTAGGTTAACATGCTTTCTAGGGCAGTAGAAACGTTGCATGAACTTGAAACTTCTCTGTCGCCGTCTTTTTCTCCGTTTCAGTGGCGTTGGCAAATCTATCTGGATGAGTCCTGCAAAGCTAAATGGTTAAGTAGAGAAGTGCTACTAGTCATGACTGTCAAAGCACCTGAGTGATTCCCTTTTATAAGCCTGCCTGATCTCTTCAGCGGTGGCCGTCTTTGAAACGTTGAGCAGCGCATAGTAATCGGGAAAGCTCGACATGTAGAGTATCAAGAACGTCGAGGGGAAAAGAATGAGGTATATATGAGGTATGGAGAATGAGGTGCTTGCTCCAAGCTTGCTCCTTACGCTGTGTCAGGGTTAAATCAATTACATCATTAGTAAGCCCGGCCGAAGAAACACCTAACGCGGCGGCCAACAATTGTTAATACGAAATTACCCCATACTATCGACTTGGAGACTACATATTTCGACTGCTGTTGCATGTTACTCAGGTTGCGACTCGTTCGTTAGTATCTTGGAACTGTTATGTTATTCTGAGTGTTACTGAACGTTACATGGCAGTTTTCATCGACCGCAGTGCAGAAAAAAAAATCAACCTACCATTTCAGTGGGAAGCTGCCAGATATCGGGCGACGGGCAGAGCCTCTACTTTTGTTGAGTCATTCTGTATATGATCATGGTTCTGAGCCAGTGTTGCAACAGATCACCGTCAAAGCTTAGATTCTGGTCATCCCTTTTTCCACTGCTGATGCATGTGACTGCGGGTCATACATTTTACCTGTCATGTTTCTCATCACTAACGTTTCGCCGATTTTGTTCCCCTTGATCGGTCGCAAATACGTGCAACCCCCGTGAAATATCCACCACAATTTTAACACCTGACTTCGTTGAATACAATGATTGTTGGTATCACCCGGAGGTTACTTATGCACCTTCGCTTTTGACCAGAGTGCACCTGCTTCGGTCCTGCCACCGACACCTTTTATCGCCTCGGAACTACCAAAACTTCAACGAGAACATTACGGCAGGAGATTGTCTAACGAGGTCCCTCATCTTTTGCACCCCTGGTGTAACAGCAACAACCATCCCCACGAGGTCGATATATATAAACCCGGGTTACTGTGTTTCGTACATATATCCTATCATGGTCCAGCCTATCTTTACTCATATCACTAGTCAGGACGACAATTGTTTTGTGCATCACGAGCGCGTGCACCCAGATCTGGATGGGCATCTGCGTTCGCAACCTGTTGTTTATGTTGTCATCCCGCTGTTTCTTCAAAACTTCCATTTGTTACCGTCTTGGGACTAGATCTGGCTGGGTCCTAGACAGATCCTACATGCTTATCTGCAGCTTGGCCCCTGTTGATAGTTTCATCGGACGGATATAGCTGGTGTCCTGTTTCCACTCACAACGTAAACACTCCCTCCAGACCAGACGCATGAGAGTGATTGGTCGGTGCACTCATGCCGTATGGGAAAGCGATCCATGAAAATACTTCTTTGCCATGGGACAACATGCTACTACTCTGTATGGCAAGCTGAGGATACTATTATCATAACAGTCCACAGATCAAGTACAGTGAGATGTGCACCACAAAGAGTCCGACGACATATTTACAGGAATCACGAATAAAGCCTTTAGCTGTCAACATCTCCGACCAGCGAAGGTCAAAACTCAACATAACCTTAGAAATAAATATGGCTACCATGATCTTGTACCTGTCGAATAATATTCGTCGTCTGAACGGAAAATTAATGGTGTTGATTGTGATCGCTCAAATGCTCCAGGAATATGCATATCTTCGGATAGTGGCCTTGAAGCACTCAAATCTGGTGCGAGCCGTGGTCTTCGTGGGAGGCCAGTCAACCCTCTTGATGACCGCATACCAGCACTGACGTTTGACAACTGGGCATGAGGGGAGGTCATCGTCGTGGATGGAAGTATTGGAGGTCGCATCCCACGTTGTACTAGAGGCACGGCTGACTCTAGGTCCGGATCTGAAGCTTCTTCCTCAGAATTTGTGATAGGCGATAACTCCATCTGCATTGAGAGTTGCGATCTCCTATGTCTTGCAGAAGATGATGGCAATCTCATTAGTCTTGCCTCCCCCAAAGGCGACGGATGGAAAGGCGATATGGGCAAATGAGGGAAAGCTTCTCGAGATCCGTAGCTTTCAGCAACGTCAAGATTGGGCGCACTCTCTCCGGACACATCTGAAGGCTTGTACACCATCGCATTCCTGTGGCTATCAGGAGTTGTTAGATCTACAACAAATATTTTAGAAATCGCTCAGAAAATCCAGGAATCAAGACTTGCAGCCTATGAAAGACGTAATCTCGTACTGCGTTCCCCCAGAATCGAACCTATGAGGTCGTCCGGCGTCCGCAGGTAATACCTCGTTATCTTCTTGATAAGAAGAGTCTGACGCGAGGTCAGAACGAGGAGACCTAGGTATGTCTTCCAAAGCTGCAGGAATTCTTGGCAGCGGAAGTCCAAGAGTATCAGAAATTGAGTCTTGACCTAACCGAAGACGGGCCTGACGGTCTTCCTTCGATCGTAATTTGACAGCCGGTGAGGATGCAGGAAGAGAAGGAGCCAACCATGGTGGGGAGGGGAAGTTGCTCAAAGAAAAGTCGGACACCGTCCGCGCGCCAGTGGAGGATGACTGACGTGGTTCTTCAGCCTGATTCGAATCGCGTCTTGATGATGAGGGGGAGCTTGGAGAAGTGGAGGTCGGAGAAGTGGAGGTCGAAGAGTAGGAAATTGGAGAACTCGGAGAAAATAATCGGAGCATTGCGATTGTTTTATCTAGTTCATTCTGCAATTCTACCAGTTCCTCGAGCGATCTACTGGACGAACTTTGCCTGCTGGGAACTTGTGGAGGTTGAGGAGTAAAGCCCTTGATCGCGAAGATAGGCGAATTTTGAGCTGGAGGATCTGGAGGGGCAGTCATGATAACGGCGGCTCCATTTTCATCGGAGGATGTTGCAGTCGTTGGAACAGCAAGAGACACGGTTCGCAGCTTCAGAGGATGAGGGCGGGTGGGTATGTCTGCACGAACTGCATGCCAAATTTGACCACTGCTGATTGAGCTGTTCCTAGATCCGGCGCTTGCAAACTGGGCATCGAGTAAGGATAATCTTGAGAAGTTGGAAACAGAATCATTTACAATGTCTCTCCATTCTGTGGATACCCTGTCCGTAACAGGGGCGGCGGAAGTCATACTCTGATTTCCGGCACTGCCTTGACCCACAGCAGGCAGATCGGGGGCCCCCTTCCCAGCTTCGCTCTGGTCCCATAGCTTTGCTTTCTCCTCATCTTGGTCCGACTGGCCATGGGACATCCTCCAAGGAACCCATGGGGCACGGACGGTAGTAAGCACAGAATGACGGGTGACATCAGCGTTTATACTTCTGCTCTGATTTCCGGAACTGGAACGCGTTATTACTCTGGGTGTAGATACCACTGGTGGGGATAGCCTGAATGTTGATTCACGAGCCCGGTGTGGCAATTCGACTTTCAATAGTGCCAAATCCCTGGTCTTGGAAATAGCTGGGGTCTTTTTGTGATGGAAAAATTGGAGAATCATCATAAAGACGATCAAGATGTAGAGCTCTCCTGCTTGAAGAAGTCGGCCGAGTATTGACTCTGTGAATGCGACTGACAAAAGAAATCAGTAAAGCAACGCATGCATGAGCATTCAACCTACAGAGAATCAGGTTCCCGACGGAAATGCCAATATTAAACATTAGCGCTAAAATGGGAAACACATATTCCCCGAAAGTGTGCGATCGGGTAATCGACGAGGTTGAAATGGTGTTAACTAGCAGCTTGATAAGAAGCAACAAGGAGACCACGATCTCCAGTGTAACATTTACTGCATATACCGCGCCATAAACATGGTATCGTTGAATTAAGCGCCAAATGATTTGCAAAGCAGTGATAGCAGGGATAGTGGCCAACAAAGCAACCTTTGCATATAATCCCGAAACACCCCACCGAGACCAGCTACCACTGTGGATGTTGTGCTGAGAGCCGAGTGTGAGAAAGTTGTTCCATCGATCCTGACATGCAGGGGGTCGGGGGTCTCCGATAGGGGGCTCAGAGACATACAGCCAGTAGCACAGAAAACGTAGGCCGAGGGATAGGGCAAGTAAAACCTCCCTTGCTATGATTAATGGCTGTACAGTGACCTGAGTCAAGGCATAAATGAGGATTCGAGTCAGGTCTATGACAACAGCTGCGAAAGACAGCAACACTGAAAAATAAAGAGAAACAACAGCGCTGAATTAAGCGTCAGTTCTTGACGGTCAGGAAAATACCGCTGCTACTCACAGCGTGAAAGGTCTGATGACGAAAAATAATGCAGATGCTCCACAAGCTAACATTCCGACTGAGATGAAGGGTATGTCAGATAATATGAATTCAACCTTGAAGCCCTCATCAGCTTGGCGAATGACCTATGGGTCATTGGACTCACATCACAGTTATTGTTGCTCGACACTGCAGAAGAGATGAAGCTATATCCCAAGCTGCATGTCGAGAACTCGAATACCGCACTGGACATGGAAGCGGATAAGACCCAAAAGGAATGAAATGGCGTCGAGGCAAGCCTCTTCGCAGTTGATCCCAGCGAACTAGTAGAAGGACTGAAGTTAGACGAGAAAAAGAGATGAAGCAGTGAGCTGGTGTGGAAACCAGCTGGCAGTGTACGAGCAAAGCTGAGCAAAGACTGATGATATCAAGCATCCAAAATGGCGCCTCCAATAGTAAAAGGAACGTTACTTGGGAAGATCACTGAAGCTCTTCTAAGGACACGAGGGGGGGAGCGAAAAACAAGCATAATAAAGCCGCATTCTATTTTTTTCTCTCCGATGCCTCGCTGATCCTAGAGCAGAATAATCATTTGCTTGACGACGGGAGACAACGATAATAGCAACGAACGTATGGTTAACAGATTTCGGAACGCAGCCATGTGTAACATGTAACCTGTAACAAGGCGCGCAAAGATCGAAATGCAGTGACCTTTCAAAAGGCTAATCGGGAAATTATGATCGATATTAAACCGTCACACAAAATTATCATTACATAATAAGATACTCTAGGTACCATGCATGGTCTACCGTCAGGTTTTCTGACAACCATCAACGAAAATAAAGGTACCTAGCAGCATCTAGCAGGGGCATATGAAAACAGATAAGAAGGACAAACTGTCGTCCTTAAATAACTCTCGGGCTTGCCCGCAGCCACTACCCTAGATATCGACATCTCTCCCTGACCCTGTCACTCGTTCAAAAATTCTCGGTTCCCAGAAGTTGGCGCCTTGAAGCACTGGGTTCCACAGGGGTCCTCAGGGTGGTTGCTCATACCTCGTCAGGGAACCGAAATTTTTTAGACAAGTAACAGGGGACGATAGATGTAAGCACATTGGCTTATCTGAGTTCCCATACTCAGTCAGTCAGTAAGTAGGGTGGGTTATGCACTTCTCAGCCTAGAAGTTGAGTTAGTTTTACGACAATGTTGATGACACAATACTTCGATCGGAAACAAGAGGAGCACATACGGTGTAATGCGTGCATATCCAAATTTTGCTTCGGAGCCTCACCAGTCGAATTTTGAAATTTGAAAGGTATGGTAGGACCCATAAGAATCCCTATGGATCTGAGTCCGGCATCACATCTTAGTATCAGCTGGTTTGCCTCGGTTGGCGGAAGCTGCCAGGTTGTTCCACAAGAAGACTACGAGGAACGGGCACCGACTTGGAGGGATGGAGGACCTCGAGAGTGTCCGCCGAGGAACAGATGTGTATGACCCAGCTGAAAAGGGTTCACCAGGGCTAAAGGTACAACAAAAATTGAGTACAGATCGCTAAAAGAATCAAGACACGGCACTGACCTGGGTCAGAGTCCAGACAAGGGCGCCGTCCGCTGGGTTCCATAGGTGTTCTCATGGGTCCTGACGGGAACTTCCACCGATCTTTAGTAAGGTCTAACGTTTGTAGCAACGGAAAAGGAACGAGTATTCCATCATAGACATCGTGTCATGTGCCCAGCATCACGTTCTTTTGCCTAATAATCATCTATCACCACATCACCTCCCTGACATAAAATGATCGAGAGAACCAGTCATCATAGTACTAGTGCAGTTATGCGACCCGGCTGCGCAGTGGCATTTAAATCAGCAACACCCATCAGCAAGAACAAGACATGGTACCGTGCTTCACTGATCTGCAAAATTTGCAAGTATGCATCATTTGTTTGGGCACCGGTATCATGCACAGTCACAAGTGACCTGTGCAGAGGAATCATTAATCATTCCTGGGTTGGTGGAATGGAGAAGCTGTTCCTTCCCTCATCGTTGGAATGTTGGCCGCCCACCCAACACCTGTACATATCTTTTTCCTGCCAACATCATGATACATCCTTCTGTACGCCACGACTCGTCCTTTCACGAGTTCTTCTCTACTTATCATCGATGGTTACAGCTATGGCTCGCGTCGATCGGGCGACTGATTGCTAACTGCTGCACTCGCGAAGGGCGCGACGGAGCACAGTCGAGTCGGATGAGCGCTTGAGCACTAAGGCGGAATCAAGCATGTGACGAGGTCTGAGTCAGCGCTAGTCAGCTGCCGTCAGTCTCACAAATAACAGTTCATACTCCGCTCGACCTTCAAGCTCAAGTCCCAGAGATCCGAGTTACCATTTCCCGGAGGTTCTCGCAAATTTTAAGATTAATTGTAACCGTCAACTAATCACGTCCTTGAGAATGGTTCTGACGTTACAGTAGCCTGCTGCACCATTCGACTTCTCTGGTATATATGTATATATGTAAATATAAACTATAGTACTAACTCAGCTGGTATCTGATGCAGTGCCCTGATCGGGACCCATGGCTTGCTGGAGACATCAGTATGACTTGGTCGTGGTCGAGCTTCATTTCTTATAATCGATCGTACACTTCACGCTCTGGGCCCGTAATCCATTCTCATTTCATGTGAGCCACGCGGTACTATTGTTATCAAAGTACATATCATGTCATAGATTCCAATAA
Source organism: Suillus fuscotomentosus (assembly GCF_016647785.1). NCBI lineage: Eukaryota > Fungi > Basidiomycota > Agaricomycetes > Boletales > Suillaceae > Suillus > Suillus fuscotomentosus. The sequence goes on along the minus strand of NW_024539668.1, from coordinate 70,959 downwards.
TCGTCCTTTGAGTCCAGAAGAGTCTAAACAGTTTATACACCAAACGAATTTCCTCCATTGGTCATTTGCCGAACTAGGAACATCCCCCGACCCTCATCTACGCTCTTTCCACTTCTCATGCCAATTACGCTCTTGGGTCTGGGCCGAGGCGTAGCAGTGCCCAACTGTTTCGTCGGACTTAAGCCACCACCGGTCAATTGTCTCGCAAGCGCTGCGTCACCGCCACGCAACCCAGTAAACTGACGGGCGATGGTGGTACCTGTGAACTGAGGCTGAACAGCTCTAGATGTGGAAGTGCCACCGCCTACGCTGCGACCCGTCAGTGATACCACAAGTGGTTTGATGGGCGAGTCTGCTTGAGGGTTTCTCAGATCCAGGGGAAGCAGAAGCTGGTTGTCGATGACGTTATGATATATTAGATTTGAAGATGAACATCGCGTGGACTTACAAGGCATTCCCTACACCAAACACCTCCATCAATATCCCGTTTCGCAGCAGAGTCCAGCTTCTTGCCACAACCAGGTTGTGATTTGTCACGTCGCCCTTTGTTCGCTCCCTTACCGCCACACACAAGACAGGACCCATGCCATCTAGAACCTTGAGGACCAGGCACTACACCCATCTCCATAGGAGAGACGGATTTGGAACATGCCGGGCATGTCGTCGAGCTGCCAAAACGAGGGGGCGTGGTGGGTACTGCAGGTGCAGACGGCCTAGGTGCTGATCTTTCCAGACGAGATGATGAGTAGGGAGTGGTAATGGCTGCCATTGAGGCTCGAGTGACGGTCTTTGCGGCACTCGATGCCGTCGGCCGCTCGATGCCCCTACGTAATTCTGACGGCGAGGGTGGCGAGGGCAACAAAGGGAATGCAGATGTGATCGAACCTGAAACAGATGTGGATCTGACCCGAGCCTTCTCATGAGGGGTGCACTGCAACTGGTGAGTCGATAGTTCAAGTAAATGAGTGAACGCATGAGACTGACTTCCACATGACAAGCCCCTCCTTCCCCTCTGGCAAAGACTGCTTGGCCGATCCCAGACACCTTAAAGGGGCCATCGCACATCACGCATCTGAAACACTCGGGGTGATATGTCTTCGGTGGCCCTGTAGTATTAGCGTCAGGGACGGTGACAAACCGGCCTGCTGTTCTGCTTGTGGAAAGGGACCCCCCACACTTCGCGCACAGCGAATCAGGTGTTAGGATAGTAGCGGAAATAGAAAGTCGATTGAGTGCCTGTTCGGCTGGTTTAGGTGTCGTCGTTGAATTAACCTCTCGAGTGTCATGTTCTGACTCAACAGAGTCACTGGGTTTGTCGGGCGAATACAGCGTATTACCATTGCCGAAGATGCCGACATGGCGCGCTGGTGGACTAAAGGGCAGGGGGGAAGATGGAGATGAAGCCTCTGTCGTAATGTCTGACATATCGGACATCAATTCCGGTGTAGACGGAGCCCAGGAAAGGCGCGGAGATGACAAGCTTGAAGTGCTTGCTACACTACGAAGTGCTGGAGAACCGCGAGACCGTCTCGAGAGCGGGATTCGCGATCCCTCCAGGGGTTTGCCTACAGGTGAATTATTGTAGAAGGAAGGCGAAGACGAGGAACATGCGATGCTCGCATTTGTGCGTGAGCCAGGTGACGAAGGTGATTGTGGCAAAAATCGGCTCTTCATCTCTTCAATTGCTTCAGCAGAGGGTCGCCCTGACGAGGGACTAGATCCATTCATCTCTGGAGTCTCGACCCGTTCGCGAATGGTTGTGCTAGGTATCGCCCTACGTTCACCAGCGTCGAGACTTCTGGTCTGCCAAAAATCAGTTCGCGGAGAGCTGTTGCTTGAGTCGACACTGTCGAAAGCAGAGGAGAGCGACCCCATTGGAGAAAATGTTTGGGGCAACTTCCTCTCCGAAATACGACCAGGAATAGGACTTTCTCCCCGATAATTTGTATTGGTATAACGCGACATTGAGGCACCAAGGGCACTTGGTGTCGGAGATGCATCTTTGGAAGGTGTGCGATTGAGCACTGCATTTAAACGTGCCGTGAGCTCTTCCATCACAGGGCTACCTTCTCTACTCTTCATGATTCCAAGTCGCTGTTCTAGTTCATCGATTGCAGGGCTTCCTTGCCAACTTGTCGAGTCTCTGCGGAAGCGGCCTACGTGACTTCGCTCTATTCTTTCTATTCCTGGAGATTGGTGAGGTTTGGAAGGCGTATTGTCCCTCTGCAAGCAACTTTCGAAACAGTCTGCGCAGGATGGTCGACCTAGTAGGTCGACCATAGGAGCATCGCCAATGTTTTTGTGACACCCGTCACAGCGAAAGCATCTTTTGTGCCAAACACGGCCTGACGTTTCCACGAAACCACCCTCGCTCTTCACAATGAGCACTGGACGATCACACGAAGGGCAGTCGCCTTTGGATCCACCGTGCTTGACGAAGCATTGTCGACACAGGAATCGGTCTGTTTCTATTGCGGGAGCAGAAGGGTCTGGGTATATGGTCGCGTCTGGTGGGAATTCAGCGGAGCAGATAGCGCAGCAGTAGGATGCAAGGGATTCTTTGGGCTGAAGGACTGACCCATAAGCTTTGGAAAGTTCGGGTGTGTATGGGGAAGGAAGGACTCCTGCAGCAGCGGAGATAGTTGTTGGTGATGGAGGGGCTTCGTGATGGATGTTGCTTAACGACACTGAGTGCTTCAGCGGTGAGGCAGGCCGCGATGTACTTGATCCAATGTGTACAGAGGTGCGGTTTCCGAAAGGAGAAGATATATCGATTGCTGAGTACTTTCGAGGTAGACGTTCCAGGGGTGAAGACGAGGCATCTGGGATAACACTTTCGCTGGCGGTCGGAAAGGTAGAGTCGGAGTTGAATGGTTGTGCGCGGCTGGGAGGTCGAATCGGAGACCTCTCACGAGAAACGTAAGTCTGAGACCATCTGTCTGCAGCAGGCTCTTTGGAAGTTGCCCATTGTACTACGGGGGCTGACACCTCGTTTGATATGAGTTGACTGGTACAAGAAAATGGGACAAACCAACTGCTGTGCCACCACATTTACACCGTTCTCCTATGACAATATTCCCGCACCTCCGACAGAAGCCCATTCTTTATCTGTTGACCTGCAAGGAGTGTTTCAGTAATGTTTAAGATCGCGACAAACGCCAGTAAGAGATAGTATTGGTGTAAAGAGAGCCGAAAACGCGCACGAGGCATAAGTCGAACATTGATGTCGCGGTCACATGACTAGTCACCTTCCTGTTTGGTCACAATTTGAAAACCTAACTTAAGGTGAGCGGGGGAGCCGAGCCATCGGTTGCAGGCGCATCACCGTTTTATGCGTCTGAACAAAGTAAGCCAGTTCATATTGTCAGCCATGGGACCAGACAGTCAGGACAACTGTGTTGATCCGCTGGCTTTGCATGATTCAAATTCAGAACATCTCCCCAATTGTGAAGTAGCAGCTTTTGTTGGTAGTATTACTTAGCGATGTTGTGTCCAATCGGTGAATGTCTAGAAGACAGTGATCTCATATAAATGCAAGGTATAAGTACACGATAGGCGTGCGCATATGATACAGCAAGATGTTGATGTTGTAGCTCAGGACTGCAACCATCTATCATCTACAGCTTCGCACGGGTGACTGGCTGCCAGTCAACACGTTCAACCTGCAAGGGAAGTCATTCAACAGACGTAAGCAAGTGTACAACTAGTACTCACCATCTGCGGCACGAGTTCACTGATGCTTCGGACACCGAGCGACTGCATGCCAAAGCGGATTTCGCGTTCAAGGATACGCGCCACGTGAACTACACCAGCCTCGCCGTATGCCTTCACGTATGCTAGTTAGACATTACTCACATGCGATTGAATAGAAACAACTTACACTCTGGGCGTAGAGGAACGCGCGTCCCAGTCCGACAGCTCTGGCACCCAAACATAGTGCTTTAACGACATCGGTTCCACGGCGGATTCCTCCGTCAATGTACACTATCAAAGATGTGTATTAGTTCAAGTGACATATCGATCATGATCGGCAACCAGCCTTCAGTCTTCTCAAATACGTCAGGGCGCTGTTGTCGTATTCTGTACAACAACTCAATTGGTGGTAGAGAGTACTCCAATTGACGACCTTGTTTATAGCGTCAACTTCAGTGATTCCAAGAAATGATCAGACGCGGCATACCTCCGTGATTCGATAGCACAATACCTTCACAACCAGCTTCACAGGCCAGAACGGCATCCTGGTAGCTTCTGTCACCATCTGGGGTCTTTATACGAGGAGTCATATCCACCAACCTGAACACACTGAATACCTGAAACAGGAATGAGATACAGCGATAAACGAGGGTGTGAATGCACAAACCTTTAATGACGATGGGTAATTTCGTAATGCTCCGTATCCATGGTATTGTCTGCAGAGGAAGTTGTCCATGGCGTCTCGTGAGCTGAACTACAACTCACCTTTTCCCATGTCATGTCAGCATCGTTCTTTATGACAAGTCCGCCAGCGGTACCAAGTCGGTCAGTCTCGCCTTCGTCCTCATCCGGCTTTCTCTGAGTGGGGAGACCTTGGTTCTCCAAGTCCTCGAGATAATGTGGTACTCTGATGTCCAACTCGCGGTTACCAGGAACCAGGGCATCGACTGTCAAGAAAATTGCCTTGTAGCCTAATCCTTCAATATCTCTTACGCGTTTCTCGGCAGTGGCATCGCTAACGTGTTTATATAATTGGAAGAAGAGAGGCTGATCTGGGGAAACACGTGCAGCGGATATCTCTGCGTAAGAGAGAGAAGAGTTGGTGGACACCATTTGTATAATACCGGTCTTATAGGCACCGCGTGTAAAATTGGCCTCGCCTAATGGGTGGCCCAGTCGGGCTAGCGCTGCACCGCTGATGTACACGGGTATCGTACTCTTAAAACCGAGTATAGTCGTCGAGGTGTCACATTGGGACACAGGTTTCATAACCCGAGGGTGAAAAAAGAAGCGACCGAAGGCGCGACCATTCTCCACGTGCGCTGTATGGTTGATGACCTTGAAAATGCAATTCAGCTAGATAAAAGCACATGCTTACTGATAGAGTCGTCCCCAGCTGAAGAATAGTAAGCCATGGCCCTGTATGACAGGATTTTCTTCGCAACCTCCTGCAGATTACAGTGATGAGAGTGCGGTAGGGTAGTATACCTGAGTACCTTACTTCCATATCCTCGACATTGACTATTCTCTGAAGCGGTGGTTTGTTCTTGAGCGCTTCTTCAACGCGCAACTCATCTTTGGTTTGAACCTTGTTATTCTCTGATTCCTTTAGTCGATTTATTGACTCGTCGTCTAAAGTACCAAGATGCCTTTCCGGAGCAAGGTTTTTGTCCAAAGCGTCCGATGGATGGATAGGTATGTATGCAGCAGTAGCATCCTTTCCTCCATATTTGAGGATGACATTCGGCCCTCCGGGGTGATCCTGGTGCATGTTAGTTTAACGCACGCACAACAAACTCACGAAACTCACGAAGAGGAAGTCGGTCACATCATAAACTTTGTTTTGGATGAGGACCCAGCAGGAGCTGAAAATATGAGAATGATTATGATTGTTACTTATGAAACGTGATATGAAACACACCCGGTGGTGGTATGCTGGGCGACTTGTTCAAGAGTGAACGTCTGCATCACGGTCGATGGAAATGCGGAGAAACCGTAACCCCAAATTAGCTTAGAGCATGACGATATTTAAAAGCATGGGTCGATGCCGGGCCGGCTGTCCGCGAACGAGATTGGAAGTGACCTAGTCGAGTAATGTGATGTGTGCCTCGTGGAAGTTAATGTTGGCATCGTGTTGGCAGACCAGAGAAAGAAGAAAAACATTCAAGTTCTATAAGGGATCACGAAGTCGAGGTCCAATCCAATGGAGTGATTAACGTTGAATCTGATTATGAGAATATCACGTGACTGTGGTTGGGCTCGCGTTGTGGACCTGGCATCCGTTATTGTGCAGTTTCCATACTTAAACCACGCGCGCGCCAGCAACCACAAGCAGCAACTTGTTCCATCTTTTCACTTTCCTCTATCTCAACGCCATCTCTCAATGATCTCAGTGCCAGGCCGTGAGGTCCTGCAGGTGATGAAACGAGTCGATATTCAGAAGTTATGCAAAGTCAGATAAATCACTCATGCTATACCTCTTACTAAATCTCTTCACTAGGAATATGGTGTAAAGGCGAACCTCAAGACAGAAGCTTTGATAGAGCTTTTGCTTGATGCGTCCCAGTGAGCCAGCCCTGATATTAACACCGATCCAGCAATTAATCACAAACATAGACCCCAACCTTCCCGAAGGATCCTTCCACAGCCGCCTCAGCGATCTACATCTGTCAGAATAATAAGTCAACCCGGTGATAGACCTCGCGGGCGCTCTAATGGATCTGTAATCATCCATGATACCGACGAAGAGGGAGAAGAAGCTATCGGAGAAATAGAAGTGGAACAGCAGCCGAAAGAACATAAACCTCCGTCGGCCCCTGTTGATCCCACCCCGAGAACCCGCAAAGCCAAAGATACCCAATATCGTCTTGGTGTCGGTCGACCAATCATTGCCGGAGGTAGTGGCGCTCGTGCTGTGACTAAATCTGTAAGTGTCTCGCGAGGGAGCAAGAAGGCGAAAAGCATGAAAAATGTCAAGCCATCAGAAGACCCTATCGCTGAAGGTGGGCATTGATCTTTATCGATACATCCCGCAGTGGTCTCAACATTTGCAGAGCCAGAGCCAATCCCCGCTTTAACATGTCAGTCCATTAGATAAACGAATTCAAGTTGTCGAGTCGCTCACTCTCACATAGCATCAGAACAAGCAGAATCGAGCGATTCTTTGCTAGTGCCCAAGCCACACTCCACACCGCCACAACCGCATACCGCAAGCACAACAGAGCCTTCGTACTCACAAATAGTCGAGAATGCAGTGGCTGCCGCTGTGAGTTCAATATATGTAGTCCGATATTTATCTTACTCGAGTCCATTACAGCTTGCTCCAGTACAAAAGGAACTGGATGATCAGAAAGCTCAGTTGTCTGAGTTGAGAGACAAAGTCTCAGGCATTATCGAGACATTCGAAACACGAATTTTAGGCCTCGCGGCGGAGATTGAGGGGCTACGTGCACAAGCACCTGGACATTGTGCTGGTGAAGTTCAGAGACCCAAAGAAACTCCCCACCGAATACCAAATCCTCCGTCAACCCCTAAACGTGTACGCAGTCCAGTCGATCCTCTTGGGTGAGATTTTTTGTCGTTTGTCATGTTGCTTCGACTCATGGGATTTTAGCGATGCTCTGCCAGAGTCCTCAGCAACTTCTAGCGATTCTCCGAATCCCAATGGCTTACTCAGTCATCAAGAGCGAGAGACAGTCAACCCGAATCAGGGAGTGTCGCTTCTTCCTGGCTTTCGTACCACTCTTGGGAAGCGCCTTCGAGATTCTACTGCCAGTACCACTACTACGTTTTTTGAGCTCGGACAAGAGGAAGAACTTTCTGAAATTGAGATTGCGAAGAGAATTGCTCGGCCCGCTCAGAAGCGTGCTAAATTAAGTTCCACTGCCATTACGGAGGACGCGGATGACTGTTCAGGTCCGTCATCAGGCGCACAGGGTAGTCAAGACACCAATCCTGGCCTCTCACAACCCTCCGCAAGACCTAGTTTCCCTATATTTGGCGATCCTGATTACGTAGAGATGCCTCCGCCCACAGACAGCCTTCTTGATTTCTTCACACCACCTTCACCTCCATCGATGAGCGTGTCCACCACCGTGGGAGCGCCTCTAGATGCCTTTCGTTTTGGTTGTCTGCCTACATCAACTCCAGCTCGTTTCACTTTCCCCACTGCAATGGGAACCTTCCCACATCCAGAACCCCCCACATCCCCATCGCCAGCAAATAACGTGGATCGACCACGCAGTCGTCAGTCGGAGCACCTCGGGATTTTCGGACATCGTCGTGGTAGCTCTGGAACGATCGGTAGGGGCGGGCCAGGCGGACCCACAGGCGGACAGGAAAGTAGTCTCAATTCCTCGATGTGGGCCGGTGGTATGCAGAGACAGCCGTCGAGCAATGAGGTGGCTTCGGGCTTGGGACTGACTGTACTGCGCACGGCGGCGACGGAAGAGGGCACTCCAGTACCTCCCGCACGCCGTACCATGTACGGGACTGAGTTAGAAGGGGATACTCGATTTGGTGATTTCGGTGTTGAGGGTGTAGCGACTGGCTTTTGGGCTGGAGGTAGGCGCTGATTGTTTCGTTGGACTTTTATTCTGCTTTTACTGTCGGTTTCGACTATCTACCTTTCATCCTAATATACCTGATTATCATTCGTACACACTTGCTGTGTCAGTAGATCCAATGTATTCTTGCATCTTCCTATATTGTTAATTTGCTCTACTATCCACTATCGTGCAAATGAGACTACAAGTATATAGTGATAATGTCGAAACCAGTGCGACGGTAAATATAAACCAGCGTGATGAATCCCACGACGTGATGCTGAGTCCAGGGTAATAATATGTGGCGGGGACCTGTACAGTTACTAGGAGTCGAATGATGAATATCATAATTTAAAGCGCCGGGATGAAGGACATGATTTCGTCGTATAGGAGTTCTACAGACAGTTGAAGACACCGGCTATTGGGATGAGTGAATCACGTACCTTTCAGGTCTGCTTTGGTGAGGTCGTCTTTGAATTCTAAGGACAGGAACTGAGTGAGCACATCGGAGAGATTTGAAAGAAACTCACGGTCAAAGTCGAAGTAGTCTGGATCAAGGGATGCTACAACTGGTTCGTCCTCTGGGTCATGCTGTTTGCATGAGTTAGATGTGATAGAGGAAAATATATATATATTGGAACTGACATATGCAGCAAGATACGGGTGGTTGAGAGCTTCATCAACCGTCAAGCGCTTTTTGGGATCGAAAGTCTAAAAAGAGGTATATCATCGTCCAATAATTTCAAAGGAAGAAGTCGGCATACCAAAGTCCTCTGTAGGAAATCTATGGCTTCAGGCGTTGCTTTCGGGAAAAGTGATTGAAACTTCCTTCCTTTGCGGATTGGAAGAGCTCGATATAGTCCCTCGATCTCCTTGAAGTAATCGAGTAGAACTCATCCAAGGTTGGCGTGCCTTGGTACAAACGTCCATAATGTTATATGCTTCAAAATCACGAAAGGACATACCAATTATATCCAGGATGAGATTCAGCTGATGGGAGTAGTCGCGCCCGGGAAACAGAGGTTTACCCGTCAGCATTTCAGCAAGAATGCATCCAACCGCCCACAAATCAATAGCCTTCACAACCGCGTGCGATAAGTGACACGACCATCAGGAAATCGCGGGAGACTGACCTTCGTGTACATCTTGAAAGAAAGCATAATCTCTGGTGCACGGTACCATCGCGTTGCTACATACTCAGTCATCAACCCAGTCTCTTTGGCGCCCGGGGTAGTTGCTTTGACACTCCTCGCCAGGCCAAAGTCGCAAACTTTGAGGTCGCAATTAGCGTTGAGCAACAGGTTGGCCGGTTTTAGATCTCGGTGGACAATATCAGCACTATGTATAGATTTGAGGCCACGAAGAATCTGGTAAGTAAAGTACTGGACAGCAATAATCAGATCACATCGGATTTCGGATAAGTTGCCGAAATTTTACCTGGCAATGATCGTCGGTAAGCTGTTGCGTCCGTATGACACGGTGAAGGTCGGTCTGCATGAATTCCTGAATGACTTTCTGGGATTCAGCGCGACTGAGGTAAATGAATTGAATAAACTCACAGTACACTTCCTTGAATTCTTCGAGTGATGGTGGCCTCGTTATATCTAATATCGAGATGATCTATAATGATCACTCTATGACATATCCCTGATCGACGAGCAAAAAACTGACGAACATTCTCGTTGACACAGGTCTCCGAAAAAAATTTCAGGAGCTTCAGCTCTCGCAATGTTCGAAGGCAGAACAGTGTGTGGTCAAAAGGCAGGATCTTTTTGATGGCTACCTGTCTGCCAGTGGGTTTATGTGATGCAGCTACCACTGTTCCATATGCTCCTTCACCCAGACAATGCAAAATCTCGTAGTCGGGACCTCGAAAGCTGATTTAGCATAAGGTATCTACAAGACGACGACCCGCCACTCACCGACGTCAAATCGAGGAAGAGACTTCACCACCTTCACTTTGGGTGCTGGTGCTGCGACCATTATGATGAAAATCCAGATCTACTAGGGTGTCAGAACTTTGGTGAAAGTCGCCTAGACAGAAAAATCGTCGCTTTAAGATGTGGTTCAGGATTCTTATGAAACAAAACACCAACTTTATGTATGTAGTCACATCTGCGGTGTGAAGAGGAATGATGGCCTGGGAGGCACAGAAACAGTGCTGGTAACGGGCAGTGTATCTATCTCTTCAACACCCGCCAGTCGGGAAAAGCTGAAATAGCCCGCGTATCGGCAATAGCAGGTAGCATATCAATCACCGCACGGCTGCTAATTACAGGCGCCATCAAGACATAGCCTTGCAGACGCTTTTTGGGGATTTATTTGCAGAAAAGCCATCAAAAGCTTCAAGGCAACATTTTGACTCTGTCGCATCTCATCGCGTTTACGGAAGCACAGATCCACAGCCCTGCGGGCAAGGTATCCCCAGTTATCACAGGATCGAGAAAACGAGGCCCATGACTGTCGACTTCATCGCAAGCTGCTCTGTAGTTGCTCTGTTCGAACTACCTGAACATACAGGACGGACAAGTAGTTTAAATCACTCGTTGGGGCATCTATATCACATGCACCTTGAACTGGAGTCCCATGTGCCGAGAACCTACAAAGCGCCTGATTCCAACTGGTGAAGTCCTTTTTTGATTGAAGTGTGGCATGAAAGTGGAGGTAGCTGTGGCCTGTCAGAAACTGGAGATCATTCGATACGATCATGATGTCGCATCCTTGGCAGTGGGCTTTGTCGTGACCTGTGCCCAGTGCAAACGAGAATTTGCAGCATTCGCAATTTAACAGGTGCTATGTTCCTTGGGCCCTGGACCCTCGTGAATAGACTAAAGTTAGTACAGGTGTCAGCAAACGTGTCGACGCATCCTGGATAGTAGCCGTGCTTACTATGCTTTCAACTCTCAACCGGTGCACCATTGATCTGCATCAAGGACTGCATCAAGGGCTGTACAACCCCTGCGCCACTGGCACTAGTAGACTGTCTCAGGTTATATATTCCACGAACAATTCCTTCCGAATATTCCAATTGCGACTGTTGCCATTTGTCCATCTTTCCAATCTTTTATCCTATTGCTAGTTGCCTTGGCGGCGCGCCTCTCGCACCATTGATGACCGGGACCAGCGGCAGCGTCGACAACGTTGTTCGTCTTCCCACAAGTGATTGTACATAATATAGCTGACTAGTGACTTCCCGTAGTAGGTAAACTCTCATACGCCGGACTTTGAAAAACCAATTCTATACGAACGATGGAGTATTTGTGGACGATATCTTATATCAGTATCAAGCGTTGTAAATGAGAAGTAATCAACGGTAAAGAATCTGCACTCATTGTGGCAACAGCTGCAGCAGCTGCTGTACTGGTGGGAACCGAACTGACTCGACAACTTGAAGAACGCAACGACAGACGTCAAACACAATGACAATACCTTTGCCGCGCGCAGCTCCTTCCAAATCCACAGGCGAGCACCCCGTGGTAAGCTTCATTTGCAAGCCAGAACGAGCCTTCATTATGACCACGGGCTTTGATAACATTCACCACCTAGGTGAGGGCTCTGACATGGTTGCTGTCCTACAAACACAGAAGGTAGGGTTGGAGAATGAGAATCATCCGAGGGAACTTTCGCATTGGACGCCAGTTGTCCGTCGTACGTTAATGTTGCAAAATAAGGAAGGCACGAGCGCTCACCGCTGGTGAAATTTTCATGAGGGGAATTTTGCATTGGACGCCAGTTGTATGTCGTACGTTGATATTTCAAATAAGGAGGCACGAGCGCTAGTGAAAATTTCTTGAGGGACACCGGTTGTTTCTTTCCCTTAGCGGCGAGCGCTAGTGTCAGGCTCGGAAATTCGGCTCACCACAGCATCTAAACCAGTGCGTATATAAACAAGGTAAGCATGCAAAATATACCAGGGATTCGTGAAGTGTAGAGGCGGTAGTATCGAACGTTGAACGTTGACCTGCGCAGAACGGTAAAGTTATGTCAGCGGATATCGTTGGTGTCAGTGGTCCTGAAAAGGCAAAGTACCCCTTACAGATTTAAAGTTTATTGGGAGGCAGACACTTGAAACGGTGACCCGCGTGAAATTATATATTATATGATTTATATCCTTGCCTACGGGAAGCCACTCAATTACTAGTAGAGCATATATGCTAGACGCAAGATCTACCAATACTACTAGGAGTGGGTAAGAGTACTTGAAGTTTTAGGTTCGATCACCGGTTGCCGCAGTTTATTTCTGGCGTCAGAGTAGACTTGTCAGTCGGTTCACAGATCACCGGCACCTGGCAGCGCTGAAGCGCCCGATGTTCTTACTGAACAAGTTGTAAGTTACTTATACCACTGGTACCTGGCGAGCATGCCGAACACAACACGACGCTGGCGAAACTATCAAGTATTGCAAGTGGCCCAGTGAGCTCCTTACTTCATTTGCTGTTTCATCTTGAACTTATACCTGCCAAGCTCAGCGATGTGAGTGACAGGCCATGTCGAGCGACCAGAGAATACAAGAAATAACATATGAAAGCACAGATCTCATCCAAAGAACTACTCGTCTGCAGCTGCCATCGACTCCCTAGCTTTTTTCTCTTTTTTGAGCCGTTTCCTCTCCCGTCGAGCCTCATCATCCTCTTCCGCACCTTCTTCCTTCTTATCCTTCTTGTCCTTCTTTTCTTTCTTTCGCTTCTTCCGCTCTGCTTTATCAAGATCATCCTCCGCTGCAGGTGCTTCCACCATCGACACATCAGCGACAGATTCGGCCGCCTCTGACTTCCGCTTCCGTTTTTTCTCCTTCTCCTCTTTCTTTGGGGAAACAGCCTCAGCAACAGGCTCTGCGACCACTTCCACTTGTTGGGCAGGCGCAGAGGTAATTGTGGAAGGACCGGATTGCTTAAGAAATAAATGATTAGGACCCTTGAGCCGCCGTCTCAAAAGAATCTCGCATACCTCTCGATTATAGTCCACGTAGTCCTTGCTCCATTCCGCAGGCGTTGCTTCAGTCTTCTCACCATACTTGCCCAGCTTCCCTTCCTTGACCATTTTCTTTTTCTGAAGAGCCATGGGTCCAAGACCCCAACGGCGAGGGTAGGTGTCACGCTCCATGATACATCGCTTCACTTTTGCAACAACTCCATGATCACAAGTGGCAAGCTCAACCGTCGACATTTGTGCAATGGCAAGAGCTATAGCTTCGCCTGACCGAGGATATTAGAGGGATCCCTGAATATGAGACTAAATTTAACAGACCTTTTGTCGTCATCAATACCACTTCCTCGTTAACTGCAATGTCAGCTTCATAGCGCAAGAGCCCAGGGATCATGAGCTTCGCGCCGTAGCAGACTGCATTGACCGCGCTGTCTTTCACAACAATCCGCTTATATCCCACGAGCAAGCTCTCCAGAGGTCGGATAACGCGGCGCAAGTATGATTCTGCAAATGATATTAGAATATTCCCTGATAACGCGTGCAGGAACTTACCATCGCGTGTGTTATCATACATCCATTGAGCATCCAGAACGTCATGCATGGTCACAATGTCATCGTTTTCCGACATCGCACCACTCCTCACCCTCCTAAGCTCTTGCATGTGTCCACCCACGCCCAGCAAAAGACCAAGGTGGACACAAAGTGTTCGGATATATGTACCAGCCTCACACGACACCCAAAATACGGCAAGATTACGCTTTTCGTCAAATTCCAACAACTTCGACTCGTATATCGTTCGAATACGCAACTGTCGCTTCACAGCAGAGATCAGTGGTGGCCTCTGGAAGAGCGCACCACTGAGTGTCTGTAATGCCCGAGGGAGGGCAGTGGGATCCGGTAAACTTGAGTGCAAGCGCAGCACACATACATATTCCTTGCCTAAACAGCTTTGATAAAGAGTGTTTTAGCTGAGCATCGATGTGTACTAACCTGCGCCTTGCTGGGACTTGACCAATCGCGTAGCGCGGTCAATGCAGACAATCAAGCACCCTGTGACCTTAGGGTCAAGCGTGCCGCTATGTCCAGTTTTCTCAACGCGTAGAATGCGCCTCAACCAGGCCACGACTTCATGCGATGAAGGATTAGAAGGTTTATCAAGATTGATCACACCTGACCTTCAAAAATCTCAGTATTGGGTGCAAAATGTATGTGGGATACTCACTTGATGTACGAGACGAGATCTCGTTTCAATGGACTGCTTCCAGACGGTATAGGTGTAAAATGACTGGAGCGAACGAGTAACTTGTCATAATTTTTGAGCAGGAGGGGCCATTCTGATGTATCGAGTTTGGGCTGTGAACTCTCAGATTTTATAGCAAAGTCACCCTGCAGTTGAGCAGAGGCGACTTGTTCGCGAGTGAGTGTTGTAGTCATCCCTCAAAAGTTTTGCCAGTAGTGATCTAGGACCGGTAAGTATCGACTAATTTCTTCGTTCAGAAATGTCATGTGAGAAGATATTTCCAAAACCTAAAGTATCGGCATTTTCCAGGAACGTGGTTTGGAACTGTACAGTTACATATATACAGCAAACCTAATTTTCTTGGTCACGGTTGCAGAAACGAACCTCAAGACTTCAAGCTTGCATCCCTCGTTTTCAAGATGGTCAGTCCCGGCACCGCTTTGCTGAGTTACCTTCTCAGTAGGCTCATGTCCTGCGGACTTCCGCTTGTTCTGTTCTTTTGTTAGCCCAAAGCCGCTGGTGGAAAAGCCCCTGCTGTCAAGCACAAATTCGTGATCGACTACTCTCGCCCAGCAACGGACGGCGTCTTCGATGGCGCTGACTTCGAAAAGTTCTTGCACGATCGTGTAAAGGTCGAGGGCAAGTCTGGTCAGCTCGGTGAAAATGTCAAAATCGTTCGGGATGGTAATATGCTTTGTCAACACCAATCTGTTATATTCTCAATTATTTTGGCAGGCAACACCAAAATCACTGTTACCTCCAATGTCCCTTTCTCAAAACGCTACCTCAAGTATTTGACAAAGAAATTCTTGAAGAAAAACACCCTGCGCGACTGGATCCGGGTGGTCGCGTCATCCAAGGATACGTACGAGTTGCGTTTCTACAACATCGCGTAAGTGATTTCCACTTCTCAGAGTATTATATCTCACAGAAGATGCAGCCGTGATGGCGAGGATGATGATGAAGAGTAATCCCACCACTTCACATATTTGTTGTCAACTATGTATTATGGACATCTCACATTGTTGTCACGTCTCGTTATCGATTTTAGCCTCATGTGCATGAGTGAGGATAAGTGCAAGTGCATAGGTCTTGACGATACATCATATTATTTAGGTCTAGATCAGAGGCCAATTGGCTACATCATGGCAGTTTAATCATCAGCTTCGCACTGTCATCTCCAGTTTCCAGTTTGATTTTCCCCAAAGCCGCAGTGGCAAGATCATACCATAATACATGAGACTCCGTTAATGGTCTGCCACGAAGTTGCAGTGCAAGAATCGTGGTTAGGTGTTGGCGAAGAATCTTGAGCGCAACATTGGCCTTGGGGGTGAGCTGATATCTGATTTTCCGATCAATGGACAACATGTTAGCTTGGATCTGGGTATAATGCTATGATGTCAACGTCTTGTATTCACTCGGGGCGTTGTACTGACCTTGAATTCACTCTCCCCACAAAGGAGTACGAGAGCGAGATCGTCGATGGGTCCAGTCTCCCAAGCATACATCTTCTTCGAGTGCCTGCAAACCTCTTCAGTACTTGTCGCCGTCATCATAATGGACTGTTACATAAGTGTAAAGTAGACGAGATGGTTGACACCAAAGTCAGCGGGCTTCCTGCCAAAGTTAACAGAAGTAGGGTGAAAAGCAGCAGATTGGTTATTCGATATAGTGCGCATTTGTCCAGAGGAAGAGTCGATCGCCAGCACTTTGGGATAAAGTCCCGCAGTGAGAGCCGAGTTGATGAGAGCAATATTAGATCCATTGCTATCTAGAGGCAGCGGTACGCTCACGAAGCGCGTGCGGTTGCGACCGAAACGCGCACTGGATGAAAACATCGGTAATGGGGAGGCGTTAGACGCACTATGACATACCGGCTGAGTTCTCGAACGAAATTCCTATCAACAGTGATAAACGAAGAGTCGACTAAGAAGCTGCAACAGATTTCTTAGCCAAACAGCAATCACGTATCAAAACCATCATACCCTAGGAATTGTTGACGTAATTCCTCGATCTGTTGAAGATTCTGGTGGCTAAGGAAATTAACCCGACAGAACTTGCGCACGAAACTGGGATTCTCGGATGCTCTACGCCAACTCGAAAATGCATTGTGGATCGTCAAGAAGTCTGAATTATCTAAAGAAGTGGAGGTAAGTTCGTTGTCTTTTAATGTAGTGCATAACTAACCAACGCGGAACGAACTCTTAGCACGGTCCGCCTCTTGCTCCATACCCATTGGTACTATGAACGGGGACTTGGAACTCAAAGCAGCAGCGATTGTTAGCGCAGGGTCCAGACATCGGAATAATACCGCGGTGAGCAAGAATTTCCCTAGATGCACGTCTGTAGGCAACATGCTCAGAAGCCTACCCATCGGAGTGATGTCCTCTGACGGTGTAAGAGCGCGGACCTAAGCGATAGATGAGAAAGGTAAACACAGGAGTTCTGGCATCGACGGACCTCGACTAGTGCTGAGATAGCTCTTTGCACATTCACCGGCGTAGGAGGATCCAATGCGCGGGACAATACATCCTCGATGGAGGTGCCAATTTTCACCTTCATGATTTTAATGCGTAGGGAAAGGTCTGATAAGCTAAGCCGCATCATCTCTGGCAAAGGATGTTCTGCCAACTGAGCACGTGGTTTCAGTAAAAGAGACAGCTCAGGAATGCCCAAGTCTTACCAACGTGTCATGACGAATCTTGGTGAACAAGTGGAAACACAGTCCATTCTGCACCCGTCCTGCACGACCTCTACGCTGAGCAGCATTACTTTTGGCAACGAAAGTTTCGACCAAACGACTGAGCTGTCGCTTTTCGTCAAACCTAAAGGTAGTCAGTGATTGTTGACTTCAAGAGAGAGGGGTAGTAGTGACCTCATCTCGCGATGTTTGCCGGTGTCTATGACACAGGTAATGTCAGGAATAGTGATACCTGTCTCGGCGATGTTGGTCGCTGCGAAGGAGTAATGAGAATGATGCTTGGCTTCGAGGAGCAGATGCAAATAAGAACCTATAACGATTTTGCGAACTCCCTGAGGAGGGATGTCAAACACTGCGCTCTGATTTTCGCTCGAAAGTGTAGAATGCAACGGATATAATCTGAAGCTGTTTTCATCCCCAAATGTGTGATGTTCAGTAAGAAGATCATTCATGCGCCGAATTTCCCCTAAACCAGGCATAAAAATCAGAACAGCCGCTGAAAAATGATGGCTCTCTTTGTCCTCAAAGCAGAGGCGTTCTAGTAGACGAAGAATCAACTCGTAAGGAATCGCGCGCTCATCAAGAAGATTGACGGTGTTAATCGTTTGATAGGAGTAACGCTTCTCCAGTCTCATAGGCTGGCTTGAGATCTGATGTCCGCCATCGACTAGCGTCTCTTCGTCATCATTGCCGTAAACAGTGTCTTCGTCCCATTCAAACCTGTTCTTGTTCTTGTGCGTTTTATCATGTACTGATAGATTATTCGAGTAAGTGGGCGTATTGCAAGGATAGTTTAAAAGTTGGCTCACGATTAATCGCATAAGGCGAATTCTCCTGGATGGACCAATCTGCGTACTCTATAGCATCCTCTAAGAAGCGAACATCCACAGGAAAGGTTCGACCTGGGACATGTAATGTGGGGCATTCATTGAAATAATTGGACAGTTTGTCCGCGTCTACTGTGGCCGACATGAGAATGATCCTGCGATGCGCTTGGTCAGTGAGCTGCGTAGGCTAAGGCGAGCGTGCTTACTTCAAATCCGACCTCTGGGAGAGAAGAGATTTTAGAACAATGAGAAGGAAGTCTGACTCAATGCTGCGTTCATGGACCTGTATAATTGGACATGTAAGGAGCTCGGGCTTCGGAAATGGCTGCACAAACCTCGTCAATGATGATGTGCTAGAAATAGTATTAGCTACGTCTTTACCCTGATTTACGTTTTGCTCACTGTGATCTCGTCAAATGCAGTGCCTTGACCATTGGGGCCTGTGCCTCCCTCCAGCATACGAAGAGCGATACCATTCGTAACAAACGCCAGGCGGGTATTTCGCGTAGTATTGCTTTCCAATCGAATTGAATAGCCGACAAGCGAGCTTAAAGTTCCAACGGCACCAGCAGAGTCGCCTAGCTCACGAGAAACTCGTTGAGCGAGAGATACAGCTGATATTCGACGCGGTTCTGTACAGTATATCTTGCAAGGGAGGCCACGAGCCAGCTGATCCTCTAAAATGAACGCAGGAACTTGTGTGGATTTGCCACTGTAAAATCAGAGAATAAGTAAGATGTGCCTTTCAAGAAGTAATGCCACTTCACCAGCCAGTCTCGCCACTGAGCACGAGGATCTGCGAACGGTCAAGAATGGATAGGATTTCACTCTTATACTTTGCAATAGGAAGCTGATTGCGATGATGCTACGAAAGAGAGCTTAGAAATGTAGACCAAACATTCATTTCTGGAGTCACTTACAAGCATTTCTTGATACGCAGGTCGCATTTGTCGCGCTCTGAAGTCCGCAATGACATGATCAGAGCTGATGTCATTGCGAGGCAGATTCCGAACTGGTATGGGGTCTTTGGCCTCTGTGGTAGCCCTCGTGTTCTTCTCCATAAGCTAGAAAGCAAAGCTCAGTCCGAAAAACAGGTATTCCAATGAGGAACGTTACCATTGGACGAGCATCAATCTTTTTTTCAACAATGTTTCTCATATTCGCCCAAACTTGACGATTGATCAGATCTTCCCGTAAATTTCTGTCTGTCTCAAGTTCGTCCCATAAATCCCTGAAGACAGGCGGTAGTAACCGGAACGACGTATGGTTGGCTAAAGCACCGGAAGACCCGACCGCAAAGCCATCAGTGGCAGGGAACGTAAGAGCGTGTAAAGCAAGTGTTGCGACATAATACTCTGCCTGGATTTCAGTGTGACAAGCAACATCACACATGCCCCACTCATCCGTCTTTTTTCCCTCCCAGTTGACCATAACACATGCGCGTTTCGCACGACTTGACCCAGAAATGACACTATAAGTGACTGCGGCGTACCGGTCAACCTTGAAGACAAACTCGGCTAGAAGTGTCTTCGGTGTTTTACTGGACCAGTGCTTGGGTAAGACCATGTCCCGTATGCGAATTGTGGTCCCTCCCTCTCCGGCAATTTCGGAAGGGAGGGTATCCAAGATCTCAAGCATACCACCGAAACCCTCCTCGTGTTGATCAAATATATCGGGGATGTCAGAGGGTGCAGGTATGTCTTGTTTTTCAACATGTGGACCAGCACTGAGTGGCTTTGCTACTTTCTTCTCTTGTGTCGCTGACAGCTTTGGACTCGATCCTCGTAATCTTGACTGAAGTAAAAGGGTATCAACCCTAGCACGTTCTGACCGATACTGCGTTTCTGCATCTTTTTCGTCAAAGAAGTAGTGCGACTTCAAAACCATGAGCTTGTCTTGGAGATGTTGGACCAATACAAGGTCATGGTGAGCCGGTGGCTTGCCCCTGGCGGTAAGATCTGTGATCTGCATCTTTATACGGACGTACTCCGCGACTAGGTCATCTATATCAGGCGAACTGGATCTTGATGGAGAAGACCTCATCGATTCGGCGGGAAGAATACCTCCAGATTTCAGCAATTCTACATCTGAGGCTGGCCGTTGTCTCGCCGGCACAAACACCGGAGCATTAGCATCAAGCTTTGATGCAGCTGTCACTGCTGCCGAAGGTGGTGACGGGTTAGATGCTGGCAAAGGGCTTCTTGGTGTCGGAGACTGAAGCTCTTTACGCTTTCTCCGAGGCACTTTCGAGTCGTCAAGGTCCTCAGCCACTGTTGACACGCGATTTAGAACTACAACTACAACTGTAAACTTAACAACAATCATTTTACCTTTCTCTTCAAGCTCATCTTCCGAGCAGTAGATGTAAAGCTGCCCTAACGTGAGCGATGGCTTGAGGGGTAGAGGATGGACGAACCCATTCGTATGCTTCCTCCAGATCTACCCCCTGGATTGCCCTGAGGCATTCATCTACTCTGTCCTGTGAAAAGCCTTGCCTTCTCAGAACTCCATAGGTAATTCCAAGTCGCGTCACTAATTTTTCTTCCGTCTCCTCTAACAGTTTTCTCTCGCCTATGAAGAACGGTAAGGTATTTATTGTGACAACGGGTTCCAGAGCATCAACTTACACTCGGGGCTCTCCCAATTTAATGTGAGGATGCGATCTACTAGAACGGGATCAACCTGCAACGAAGGCAATGTCTTAGAAAACCGCCGGTCGACTTCAGTAGCCTTGATAAAGATGAGCTAATTAGCACGATTTCATAGCGACTGTAACTCATTTACCTTCATGGTCCTGAGTGTCTCTTTCTCTGTTTTCTCCTGATACTTATCAACAAGGTTCTGCAGAGATTGTTCTTCTACTTGATCCGGGTCGAAAGAGTGGTCCTGAGGAACATCGGACTGGACGTGGGCAACTGTGGGGTGCAACGTGTCGCTTGTTGGGGCTTCTTCAGCTGTGGTATTGGTAGTCATGTCATCTGTGTTTTGTTCGTTTTCAACCACTTTCTTCGGCACTGATGTTGTCGCGAATCCACGCGCAACCGGTTTGAGCTGCGATTTCTTCTTCTTCGCCATCTCCACTCCCAGCGCAAACAATCAGAGTGATCAAGCACTTCTTTGTCTCTCACTCAGCACGATACTGTCCTTTCAACGTTGATCGTTATCTTTGTAGAGATTGGGAACTGCGAGAGGATATGGATTTGAATCACGAATTATTAGATTCGGTAATCAGGTTTATCGGTGGAGACGAGTGAAGCGTGTACCAGGTTATTAATGAAGTTTTGCTGTTCAAATGAAGGTGCATGGGGGCCAGTCAATGTAGATCAATCAAGAGCTAGGCCTCGTTGTAGTGTGTAAAAAGACGTGTAGTATGCGACTGACTTGTGCAATTGGATACATATCTAAGATTTCTCACGCTGATCATGATTCCACATAAATAACACAGATTATAAGGACATGCAATAAGTAACTAAATGCCAGACCTACATGGACGTACGGATTTGAATTAATCTACAGAAGTTGATAATGTGCGTGAACAAAGCAAAGCAAAAGTAAAGCGACAAAAGACAGAAAATCACTCAGCGTCCACAGCAGGAGTCACATCCCCCATTCCAGGATCCTTCTTTCTACTCCCTTTTCCGGTCGGTTTTCGCGGACGTGCCGCAGCACCACCTTTCCGCTTCTTTCCTTTAGCTGGCGCCGCTGTTCCCTCCTCCTCTTCCCCGCCCTCAGGTGGTGGAGCGGCACCACTATTATTACTGGAATGACCAAAGAAGTCATCGCCTTCTTCATTCCAAAGATCTCGCATAGTATCGCCAGAAGGGCCCTCCGAAACTCCTACAGCTCGCTTGCCTGCTTTCTTCGAAGAGGGTCCCGAAGTATTCGAACTATCAAGGTTTGCGAGCTGGTCATCATTGAGGAGAAGTTGGACAATTTCGCTGGGTTTTGTGACGTCTGTGAAGTTCTTGTTGCCGACCACGATGTCTTGTACCTGGAAGAGCATCAGTTGAACGTCCTGCACTTCAGGAATAAAAATAACTTACATCTTTTTTGACACGAGCTAACTGAATGATACGCTCGTCGATGGTGCCCTTCGTGATCAGGCGATAGACAGTCACTTGACGTGTCTGACCAAGACGATGGGCGCGATCCATGGCCTGCGCATCGTTTGACGGATTCCAGTCGTGGTCGTAGAAGATGACAGTGTCTGCTGCGGTCAAGTTGATTCCGAGACCACCTGCACGCGTACTTAGAATAAATATGAAAATGTCCGGGCTAGAGGACATCGATCAGAATCAATGATATACAACCTAAGTCAAGCACTGACCGTGTTTGCCAATCTATCACCATATCTCGTCGATCTTCCAGCTTCGACGAACCATCAAGACGTAGATACTTGTACTGGCGATAGATCAAATATTCCTCCATAAGGTCCATCATACGAGTCATTTGGAAATATATCAAGACACGATGGTCGCCTGCCTTCAGCTCCTGAAGGAGGGCATCTAACCGAGCGAGTTTAGCAGAGTCATATATCAGTCTCTTTGCTTCTGGTATCTGCATGCTTGAAGATGGTAGCTGGTCTGCGGGCGAACTTCCGACAAGTCCTGCAGAGGATAAAGCAGGAACTAGGCTGTGGTATGCCTGGTCAATGGTAAGCGAATCCCGCAAGTGCTGAGGGAGACCGTAGAATGCCAACGATTCCATAGGTGCCTCCAATAACTGAACTTGATGCTCTATAAACGTCCGATCTGTGCAGTGAAGAGATATTGGAGGTGCTACAGCCGGCGGCACAAACCATCTCAGGGCTGGTCGAGCTAGATTGGACCCCTGCCAAGCTGTTGAAGATATATCGAGAAGATGTGGCAGGCCTTCTGCGGCATCCAGGCTCAAAGAGAGACGGGGGCCTATGCTGAACGGATGTGCACCAGTATGAGCTACCAATTCTGCTCCCCTATGAAACGGTCAGTCGGACGTCGAAAAAAAAGTCATAGTTAGCCTACGATGAGATCCCTCTATCCTCAACAATCCTGTTTTCTTCCTCAAGGACCCGAAGCCAATTGCGCATGAAAGAAGACACCTGAAGGCCATGAACATCACTCGGTGTGGTGTTCAGAAGTCGAAGAAATGCGAACGCAGGTGAAGCTATAACATGTTACATCCAAGGCGCAGTCACTCAAGCACCATCACACACCTTCAACATCATCGAACGTCGAACGATGTATCCACTCCGTTGACCAAATATTGAAAAGGCCACTGGTACAGTCCGATTGCCTACGCAGTCCAGACTTTTCACAAGGGACATCTATAAGCCCGCCATCTTGGTGGAATAACGCCGGAATTTGGTACTCAATAGGGTTATGAGTCGAGTAAGGAAGGGAAATGAAATCGCCTTCGCGATTCAGAGGACCAGATTGACCGAAGCGGGAGAATGAGAAGGGAGCTACCACGTCTGCACGTTCAAAGAGCTCGGGATGATTACAAACCTACATTGAAGTAAGTTGGTCAGTGTTTAGAAACGATAAGACCATATCTTACTCACCTTCCGGAACTGCATTACGAGGTTCATTAGCGATCGAGCAGAATCAGCATCCCCTATGTTTGCAGCCTTCTCTAATAGATCTACCACAGATACATTCGCCAGAAGTGCACGGTAGAGAGTACGTTGGCGTGATGACAGGTCAACGTAATGATCGATCTCAATCTGGGTAAGGTAAAATGTGAGCGATCGCTCCTCGGTGAGTGAATTGAATATAAACCTTCTCGCTCAACTCGTTTTGTACATGTCGTTTGACTCGCCGTAACATGAAAGGCTTCAATATCATGTGCAATCGCCGTAGTTGACGTTCATTGAGCTTGCTGCCCTTGTTCTCTGCGGCGTTTTCAATATCTTTAGAAAACCACTCGTTGAACTCGTCGTGGGAGTCAAAAAGACTGGGCATGATGAAGTGGAGTAATGCCCAGAGCTCTATGTGGAGGTTAGTAAGTAGTGACACTGCTGCCCTATCTCACTGACCTTGCATTGAGTTTTGAATTGGTGTGCCAGTCAAGAGCAAACGATTGCGACATTGGAATCCGAGCAATGTTTTCCACCGTACACTGGAGGCATTCTTGATATTCTGAGCTTCGTCGAGAACCATATATTGCCATTTCACGCGCTGGAAGTACTGCTGGTCTTGAGTAACCTGACAAAGACATTAACACAGCTTAAAACAAAATGCAATCGCAACTGACCAACTGGTAGCTTGTAATCAGGACATGGAACGGTGCGTCCTTGTCATAACTGATTTCCTTTTTGCTCCAGAACTTGCGCAAGGTAGTTCGGTCTTTAACGTTCCCCCAATAAGGCAGGGCTTTCAGACCAGGCACAAAGCGAGTTATCTCCTGTTGCCAATTGTGCAATGTAGAGGCTGGTGCGACGACCAGAAATGGCCCCCATATGTCGTGTACCTCAGCAAGGTACGCAAGGAGAGATATTGACTGCACGGTCTGAGGTGCAAGGAGTGTAAGGCGAGTTGCGCAGTATTCTAATCAGTCTCACCTTTCCGAGACCCATCTCGTCAGCAAGAATGCCGTTGATACCCTGTTCGTACAACGTAGCGAGCCAATTCAGACCTTTGAGTTGGTACTCCTTTAGCTGCGCCATGAGCATTTTCGGTTGCTTGATCTTGAGTTCTCCAGTGAGTGACGTCGGGTTTTGGAAGTTGAGTTCATCGGAGTCCACTGTGTACACCATTGTGAATCTCTTAAGCCTCATCACCGAAGAAGAACTTACAGTCAACGAGGGGCGTATTCGAAGTGCCTGAGAGCCCAGACTCGTCATCGTCCCTAATATGGGCCTGAGCCTTGGCAAGTTTCAGAGCCTCATTCGTTTTCCTGTCGAGTGCAGCTTGCACGTCAAATTGCTGAGCCCTTTGTCTGGCAAGAGCGATAGCTTCCTGAGCGTTATGCCGCGCATGTCGGTGAAGATTGGTCTGGTCCTCTGATTATAACTTTCAACCTCCAAATTGTCAAGATACGGATAAATGAAACCAACCGTCATCGAAGTCAATTTCTTGAAGTACTGATGGATCAACGTCTTCAAGAGCAGCACCCACTGGCGTCGAGGTCTCAGGAGTATCTCCTTGTACTTCAGAAGCTGAGGTCTGGGCGTCAGCGAACAGCCACTAGAGCACCGAGAAACAGGACTCACTCTTGAGCTTGTTACCGACGAAATGGCTGTACAACTCAGTCTGACTGATCAAGAACTCAAGTTTGCGTGCTTGACGCGCCGCCTCCCTTTTCTCTTCCTCGATCTTGGCCCTGTCAATGGCCTCCTTCTGCTCGCGCTTTCGAACATCTCTCTCTTCCCGCTCATTCTTCTTCCAAAAGACTAACATTTCGCGCATCAAGCGTTTGCCTTTAGCTTGGACGTCCTTTTGAGCTTTTGCGGTCTTTGTGAAAGGCCGGCGTGCTTGGATGGATGATAGCGTGGCTAAGCGCTTGAGCTGACCTTGACGAGCCTGGTAACCCATCGCGGCGTACTTGTATACCTATGCGACGAGATAAGAATGCAAACAGTACGTAATGCAAGACCCGCACATACTTTAGCAACATCTCTCCGAGCAATGTTTGTCCAAACTTTCTTCTGAGCCTCCTCCAAGTTCTTCAATCGTTTGGCCATAGCATTCTCATCGATCTTTTTAGCGCGCTTGAGAGGAGGGATGATGTCATCTAATTCGTATACAACAGAAGTTGCAGTGAGAGCAGGCGATACAGGCCTGGATGCCGAAGGCGTGATGTCTCCAGCGACCGATGCTCCAGCGGAGGCAATGCCAAGGCCCTCCAGAGTATCAGGTGGTAAAAGCTTCTTCCCGCCACCACCCCTCTTACGACCTTTAGGTGTTGCACTTGGTATAACACTGTCCGCGCTCGCTTCCCGCAACAGACTCTGTTTGCCCTTCGTTTTCGCCTTTGATGAAGCGAATTTGGAAGGGCTGATCCCGCCGATAGACCGTTCGAACTCGTCAGCGATTGAAGCAGAGTCTTTGTCGACCTTCCGTTTCTTTGCTGCAGGTTTGTTTCTGGATGAAGCAGGAATCTCAAGGTCACTGCTCTCGTCTGAATCTGCACCATCTGCACCACGTTTGAGTGAGTCCTTGTGCTTCTGATTGCGACCTAGGTAAGACTCCTCAAACAACCGAGCCGCGTCTTCTGCGCCAAATCTAGTCGAGCCAGGTTCGTAGTTATCCGGAGCTCCATAATCATATGTATCGGGAGGTGGGGAAGCGTGAATAGTGGATAGAAGCTCCTCCTCAACAGAAGGAGGTATCGGCGGGGGCGTTGGAGGCGGAAGGGGCATCCGTGCAATGCGGGACACATAGTGGCGTGACAGTGTCAGTGCCGTGCTGGAGTTGCGTTCCTATGATGAAATGTGAATCAACCAACCGGAAGTCGCAGATGTAAAACTAACCAAAACGCTGGCATCAAACCACGATTCTACTTTACGCTGGCGTAGATGTGTCTCTATGATATAGTCGCTGAGGTCACCAATCCATACTTCTTCACAATCCGAAAGGTCGGAAGATACCAGACGTCGTTCCTCTTCAGTTTGATGGTACTCTCGTGCAGCTGTTGCAAGATCCGTTCCCTCCATAAGAGGCGACTCGGGGCGATTTGCTTTTGAACGAGGAGGATTTCGACGGGGTGCCTAAGGGATAAGAATAGGAAGGTGAGTAAAGCCGAATTAGCCCTATGTATGCCTGATGAAACTTACGCGCTTTACAATCGGAGGCTGGTAATCGGGGTCGTCGTCTGGAGCTACAGGCTTTCTCCGTTTTCGCGGTGTGGGTTCGTTTTCGCCTTCCTTGTAGTAAGCGCCCATGGAAGATGCGCGGGGTTCTGGAGGTGGAGGCTGGTGCTGTCCATCCCGTTCACGCTGAGAATAGTAGTTGCCTCCTGGACCAAGAGGAAAGATCTCTCCCTGAACGTAATCACCCGAGTATGGATCCCAACCTCCGGCACCCTGATAAGAGGGTGTCTGGTAAGAATATCCACGAGGAAGTGGTGGCTGCTCTCCGAGAGGAGTTAGACTCCGACGAAGAGTTTGGGGATGAGGAGATATGACTGTGGCCCGGGAGAGAGGTGACACGTCTGCTAACGAAGGATCGATACCACCACCACGTGAGGAAGCGGATTTTCTCGCCGGGGATGGTTCGTCGTTGAGAATTCGGCTAAGCGACATAGAGAACCAAAGTGGTGACAAGTAAGATGCAAAGAGAGGAGGATATAATGAGGCAGTAGCCGACTTAAATGTTGTAAAGACAGGTCGCCTCGTGGGACCAGGAGATGTAAAGAGAAGGGCGCTGTGGCAGTCAACCTAATGCCCGAATATTTCTTCAGAAGCTAAATAAAGTGGTGTTGTGGTCGACGTTGACGGTGATGAGCACCAACTAAGAATTTTCGGGTTAAAAAGTGTGAGCTCGGTGTGGATAACGAGGAAGACTGTTGCTGTGCAAATTACGAGTAGAGACGAGGGAGTGCTGTGACGGGAAGTTGTACTGATTTGACGTGGTATATTTCGTTTGCGGTTGGATATAGCATTCTTGCCTTTTTTGTATTCGCTGTTCCTTCCTTGCTGTTCTTGGCGGACGAGCTTCTCTCTATCAGATCTTCACACCACTCGCAGTAACCTACGCATTCTTTATCGATTAAATTGACACGAGTTGGTTACCAACTGTGTCATACTGTTTCACAAGAGGCTGGCATGGGGTCTCCATGTTACAAATATCATGCAACAGTACCATCTTGTGACTATATGTCATCTGGGTATAACATCAATTCTGGTCGCACTTTCTCATCAAACTCTTCAGGTGTCAGGTATCCGAGCGCAATAGTCGCCTCCTTCAGCGTCGTTCCTTCTTTGTGCGCTTTCTTTGCGCACTGGGCCACGTCTGCAAAGTACGATTAACTTCGACCGGAAATGTGCGGAGCTATATTTAGCACGCACTGTCATAGCCAAGGTGGCTGTTCAAAATCGTTGCAAGCATCAAACTCTCGTTCAAGAGGTGGTTGATACGCTTTTCATTTGCCACAATGCCAACTATGCAATGATTGGTAAAAGACCGTGAGGCTGACCATACAAAGATCAGCAGGTTGACAACGAGTCATTGAGTTATGAAACCTCACCATCAGAAAGAAGGCGGATGCTCTGTAGCACGTTCATGATCATGACCGGTTTAAAGACATTGAGCTAATTCGGGTTTGAATGACAAATGCGCCGTGTATGAAATACAAATACCTCAAACTGTCCGCTGGCTCCAGCAACGCTAACAGCAGTCTGGTTACCCATAACTTGAGCGGCGACCATTGTTACAGCCTCGCACTGCGTGGGATTAACCTTGCCAGGCATGATACTACTGCCAGGTTCATTTTCAGGGAGGCTCAGTTCGCCGAAGCCACACCGAGGGCCAGAACCAAGGAACCTAATGTCATTGGCGATCTTCATCAGGGAACACGCGATGACATTCAGAGCACCATGAGTCTCAACCAGGGCATCGTGACTGGCTAGAGCTTCGAACTGCGGATCTTCGTCAGTAGTCAGACAAAACGATCGCCATAAATTGCCTTACCTTGTTAGGCGCGGTCTGGAACTTCAAGCCCGTAATGGTAGATATCTCGGCGGCAATTTTGACGTCGAACCCCTTCTTGGTATTCAGACCCTGCACGGCACGTGAGATCTCTACCCTTCGCTGAATGTTAACGGACTCACTGTGCCAACCGCAGTGCCGCCCTGAGCAAGAAGGCTCAAACGAGGAATGACATTTTGGACACGAGCAATGCCATTATCGATTTGCTGGACATATCCACTGAATTCTTGGCCAAGCGTCAGAGGTGTGGCATCCTAATCGTGATCAGATAACATCCGCATCGAAGGCCGATTATTCATACCTGCAAGTGCGTGCGTCCGATTTTGATAATCCCGCTGAAAAGCTCGGCCTTTTCGTTAAGTGCATCCCTGAGCTGCGTCAGTGCTGGAAGTAACGAGTGATTAATTTCAGTGACAGCAGCGACATGCATAGCTGTTGGGAAGCTACATGTTCGTTAAATACATGCAATCAAGTATAAGCTACCCGGTAACTCACGTGTCATTACTACTCTGGCTCATGTTAACATGGTCATTCGGATGGACTGGTTTCTTAGACCCAAGTTCACCGCCAAGGAGTTCTATCGCACGATTCGATATTACCTGTTGACCACGCTGAGTAACAACACTAATTAATCAAGTATTTGTTATACTAACCTCGTTTACGTTCATGTTACTCTGAGTTCCACTTCCAGTTTGAAAGACAACCAAGGGGAAGTGATCCATGAGCTTCCCAGAAATGACCTGGAGTAAAGATCAGCTGAAAGCACACATACGAAGCCTAGGACATGATCTCTCACATCATCAGCAGCTTTCTGAATGGCTTCGCCAACCTTCGGGTCCATACCATAGCTGACATTGACGATAGCTGCAGCCTTCTTCAACACGCCGAAAGCCTTGATCAGAGGATGCGGCAATCGTTGCGAGGGGCCACCAATATCAAAGTTTTGTAATGAACTGCGGAGATTGTTCAGTAGAGCACACACCTCAGACCTGATCCATACCGTTGCGTTTGTGCACCCCAATAGCGATCGGCAGGGACCTGGAGCTCACCGAACGTATCACGCTCACTGCGGAATGCCTGATTTGACTAACACGACCATTATTTCCTCCCACTTCAAGCTCATTAACCTAACTTACTACGACGGATGATGAAAATTGCCTTTGACGAGGAACCACATGGAGGAGCTTGAAGTATGACATGAATGAATGATATGTCACGTGAGAACTAGCGCGCAGAACTCACCCGGCGAGGAAGCCAAGTGCCTGTAGTCATGACTAGCAGTCTCTAGCAGTGATGAAAGCACAGCGAGTGGAGGGCAGGGCAGAAGGTTGTGTCAACCCGCGAGGCAAACGTTACACGCGGCTTTTGCCGTCCGAAATCACCCGCAAGAAACCCACCGAAGTTCGATGGGGGCCACACCTGAGAATGGGTCTCCTTTCCAGTAGTGACCTTCAAGGCCTGGCAGCTAGACATCGTGGTACCGCTTTCATTATTCCAGTGTGATTATCGGTTCGTATTTACCGTCTGCCTATAAATCAGATATCGAGTCATCGCCGCGTCTGGCATATATAATGATAGATCTAATAGCCGCTCAATAGATGGCTTTTTCCATACCTTTGACTCGTGCTTGAATTGAGACATGTTATGGTTCCATTGTCGTGTCTTGTACTTGCTCTTGTGAAGTCTGAAATCATGCGCATGAGGACGCCGTCACACCGGTGATCGGGTATATGAAAGTAGTAAACTTGATTCCACGTGATAACGGCAAGGTAATTACGCCAGGTCCCGCATCTAGTAAAGCCTTCAAGTAGCATTTAAAGCACCTCCCTCGTCTTGCGGGAATCCGTCATTTGTACTTTTCAGATATGGCTACAGTCGCATCACAAGTCATCCTCCACCCTTATGTGTCTCAGTCCTTGAAATTTGGATCATTCAATGTTGGCCGGGATAAGGTATTGAACCTCATTGTTTTTGGGAACGGAATACTTATCGGAGCACATTATCCGGTAGCTCTACCGCACAGTTCAGTATTTCTCTCGGTTTCTCGCCTGGTTTCTCGTCTCTCGGGGTAACAAGGTCGAAGCTGCTCGATGGACAGCTCTCAAGAGTCACCTAGGGATTGTCCGTAAACGTAAGGGTCATCTGTGCCGCATGATCATACTTGACATTTGTACAGTCATGCGACTTGGAAAACCTGTAGAGCACCTCCAAGCCGCATTGCGTGTTGCTTCATCATCGGGTGAAGTTGGTGAACAAGTGACTAGCATCGGTCGGCAGCTTGCCTACTTCGGGTATCTCACATATGACACAGCTCTGTGGGTAAGTAACAAGTGATCCATGGATGGTTTTACCACTCCTGAAATAATTCGACAGGCGAACGCCGCAAAGTTCATTGCTCTCAAGCCCGACACTGCTGACAGGGTCACAAAGACATCCAACAGATTCTGGCTGGCTGGAATCTTATTCAGCATTACGCATGGACTGCTGAAGGTGGGACCTATCGCCCAGCTAGGATAGTGACTTCAATTTCCATTTTCCAGGCCGGACGACTCGCTCACGACGCAAAGAAATTGCGTAACTCCGAGACCTGGGGAGAAAAAGATCTCAGCGATGAAGCTCAAAGAGAAGTCAGGCAACTCGCGCTTGAAAAGTACGTTGAAATCATCACTACTATATCACAAATAGCTCTAAGATACCTATAGCCTGCGCGCGGACACACGCCACCAATTCATCATCGACCTTTTCGACATTTGGATACCTGCTTCCAACTTGGGTCTCGTCAATGTCAATGACGGGGTTGTTGGCTTTGCTGGGTTAGTTTGGCAGTGGTTTCTTTTACTGTGCTCACCTGATAGATTATCGTGTTCAGTTTCATTTCCTCTTTCATGGGTCTTCGTGCTCAATGGCTTGCAATCAACAATGGAAAGAAAAACTGAGATTCCCTGTAATAACACACTGCCTATCACTATTGTCTATACTTCTGCTAGTATTCGATGTTTCCCGCCCCAGGGTCTGCACGTTCCTCTACTTTTGTTCAATCTATGACTACACCACACATTCGAGCGTCCTCGGGTCATAGACTGATAAAACTGTGGATAGTGTATGATCACCGTGTGTACCTGGGGATATGCCTTGCGTTTTCGAAGGCGAAAAACACTATCAAGATACCCCGTCACGCGTCATCGTTAAAGAGGTGCTTGAGGCGCTTTCTGTTGGTCCCTTAATCGAAGATATTCCTTTCGAACATCATCCATGGCTACTTGACTTGTGCT
The DNA here is from genome assembly GCF_016647785.1 of Suillus fuscotomentosus. Taxonomy (NCBI): domain Eukaryota; kingdom Fungi; phylum Basidiomycota; class Agaricomycetes; order Boletales; family Suillaceae; genus Suillus; species Suillus fuscotomentosus. The sequence continues at coordinate 39,128 of NW_024539668.1, read as the reverse complement.
GAAAAACATTGACTCGATGTACCAGACACTGAGTGCGGTAGGACTCACTATTGTAGCATACACTCCTGTAAGGCTTTGTACTTGTCCCTGCAAGCCCATGCCACAGACAGCGTACGTCCGGTTGCGCAGTTGGCGAATTCTAAGTGACACGAAGCCAATATAAGTGTTTTGAATCATGCTATAATGCATGGCCGAACCTTTAACTATCGAGTCACATTCTGTTAACGCGCGCGCTTTAGTAGTTTTAAGGAGTGTGTCCTCCTCCCTTCTGGAAAGCGTGTTCATGAGGACAACCTGACTCTTAATTTTGATCCCGCCAAGCGCTGATAGAATTGCCTTTTTTGTCGATGTGGGTCGCCGCTCTTCCGATTCATTACATGCGTTGTCCTCCGTCACGATGTCGGCCCATTTGCTCTTCATAAACTCACTCTTCCGCCCCCGTTCCAGCTGTCGACTTTCGTATCGAGTTCGACACTTGGCAATACCGTCAGCCTCAACGCCGAATTTAAAGTCTAGTTTCCGCGAAACGCTGGTCTCTGGACCATCGCTAGACGACTTCATCTCAGGAGAACCCATAGAACATGTAGTGCTCGGGAACACCAAAGGGTGCGCATGCACTAACATGATTTTCTGGGAATAATGCCTATTCATTCACTACAGGCCTCGGCTACCTAGCTTTCTAAAGACAAAAATACCCTCGGGAGCATCTTTCAACAAGATCAAGAAGGACTTAAGGGGACTCGGCCTTCATACTGTATGTGAGGAGGCACGATGTCCCAACATCGGTGACTGCTGGGGTGGAAAGGAAGGTGCAACTGCTGAGGAGGGCAAGAGGGCAGCAACGGCTACAATCATGGTGTGCTACGTGATACTGGAATTACTGTCCTTTTGACTAATTTTACTCCTTTTAGTTGATGGGAGACACCTGTACGCGTGGTTGTAGATTCTGCTCTGTCAAGACTTCCCGTACTCCCCCTCCATTGGATCCTCACGAGCCTGAGAATACAGCAGAGGCCATTAGTCGATGGGGGCTTGGATACATAGTGCTCACTAGTGTTGACAGAGATGGTGTGTTGACTACAAATATAAACAGATCACAGACTTAAAATTATCCCTGCAGACCTTGTAGATGGCGGTGCACATCACTTCGCAGAGACTATTATGAAGATTAAGCAAAAGTACGTTACATACTGACTTCGTTCGCGCCGCTTACTCATAGGATGTTCGAAATAGGGCGCCCCATATTCTGGTGGAAGCATTGACAGGAGATTTTGCGGGCAATTTGGAAAATGTTTCTCTCGTAGCGAAGTCTGGCCTAGACGTTTACGCACACAATATCGAGACTGTGGAGGAGTTGACACCCTTTGTGCGCGACCGCCGTGCAACTTTCCGGCAGAGTCTGAAAGTGCTTGAGCACGCGAAGAAGGAAGGTGTCCGCGTCACCAAGACAAGTATCATGCTTGGTGTCGGCGAGACAGAAGAACAGGTCATGGATGCGTTACGAGGTAAGCTGAACGCATTTATGCCGAGATTATAATTGCTGGATCATGGTTCAGAACTTCGCAAAATTAATGTTGATGTTGTCACCTTTGGGCAATATATGAGGCCCACGAAGCGACACATGAAAGTTGATCGATATGTGGAACCTTCCGAGTTTGACAGATGGAAGCGGATAGCTGATGACATGGGTTTCTCCTATGTGGCCAGCGGTCCTCTTGTCCGCAGTAGCTACAAGGTCGGCCATTTAGTTTGTTTTTCGTTGCGGACGATTCTTCTCACACATGGTTGCTAGGCTGGCGAATACTTTATAGAGAATATGTTGAAAGGAAAGGCCACAGAGAACAGGGTGACGAATCTCGTCACACAGGAAGCGTCAACAAGCCATACCCAGACGACATGATCGTGTCTACAATATTGTCCTACCATTTACTCTTTATCTAATCCACGAGGGGATCCTGTCTACTGTCGTTTTCCAAATGATGTGATCGGACCTTTGTCAGTTACCAGCATCTAAGGATCATCCGGTATGCTTAGACCGCGAGCTATAAGAATGACATTTGAGTGACAGGAACTACTTACTGGATTAGCTCAGGATAGTCCTATCCCTGACTTCCTTACCTAGAATTCCCAGTCGAGCATGCCGGTCATCTATCCACGGGGAATCTACATCCACAAATTCCATCAACTCTAGAGACAACCATTTAGTTGAATAGGTTTTTGAGGTGTACGCTAGTCAGGGGCGAGTATGGACCTTATGCTACTTCCTTCTTCAGTTTGGGATATCATACGCAAGAGTCAATCCTCGGGCTGCTCCAATTCCGGTGGCGAAGTCAAACATACACAATCCTCGAACATCGTACTAAGATGTACGCAGTTGTCATTGGCATGCGTATCCCAAATGCTGATGATGAGACGTGGCACGATAATAAACGGTGCGGTAAGCTTGAACAACAGTATCAGATACAGCACCACCGTCTGTGCATGCCTGCGTTAGATAATATCTCTGCAGAATCACAGGAAATCATACCGAAGGGTGGGCCCACAATGTCGCCATGAATATTTGAGTTGCCAAATTCCTAGCATGATTCAATGAATGCTTTTAGAGAACACGGCAAACGAAGAGAACTTACAGGACAAAGTATATGACATGATGTCGGACGATCATCACTACGTAGGTGTTAGGCTTCATTTCAAATCCCTTTCGTTCTTTCAGGTGCTTCCTGAGGATGGCAATGGCGAGAACAACCAAGAAAATATCATAGCATATGACGGGGATGGAGGCATAGATCACATGCATAGGTCCGATGTGGAAGAAAGTCGTGCAGTACTTGATATTTGGAGTTATTATGATCTCTTGCACTGTACAACCAGGCATCAGCTTGCAAAGAACTCGATCAAAATAGAAATTCACCTGAGACCGCCGAAGACCGGCTCCACAGAAATACATCCACTGCTATATAGAGCGCGACGATAGGTAGGAGTAACCCCAGTAGAACATAAAGTATGAGCTTTGATTGGTTATGTAGGGCGTAAAGACGCCAGATGAGGATGACTGCAAATGTAAAAATGGGAAGCGCAAAGGTGCGAGACTGTATGGATACGACATACCTTCCGCCAAGCAAAAATATACAGAAAAACCCCATTGCATGAACACGAACATATTATAACCTATTTCAATTTGATGATAAGCAAAGCTAGTATCAGTTGGATACGATATACTCACAACTAAACAAGAGGTCAGCAGCAGATCAGGCTAGCTGTAAAACGAACTTCTGACGTACGGCTGAATCTAGGTCAACCTAGAACCCTCTAAAGAAAGAATCGATATACTCACTGCTTCAGGTATATAAAATAGACCTCCCCCTAGTGCTAGTCAATCAATGATGGCTTATTGGTATCACGTCACGTACAGATGGCGCAAATCCTAGACGTCAGCGTCAACATCCAACGTGCCGTCGGAAGGATACAAGCACCGCGACGTACATTGCAAGGACAATACCAAAATATCGGACCTGACATAGCAACGAAATGGGAAACCATAAAGCACTTTGGCAGGGTGGAGCTCACAACAAGGTATAGATATATCATCACTGACCACTGCCTTTGCTGCATAACCAGTCAGTTTTGGACCTTCATATCGTTGGAGTTGAGCTCTAACCCAAACAAACGTGACCTGCGACAGTATAATCATGAGTACTCGACGATAATGAAACGACCCCCTCGTTACCTCTTTCTCGAACTGAAGCACTAGATAATATTACGCTCAGCCGTATTACAAGCATGAAAGCTACTGACTGTAGTCGTAGGATATCAGGGTGATGATTGCAACTGGAAATGATGAAGTTCAGCACAATGGTTCGTGTCCAACAAGTTCTGACGAACTTACCCGTTATGTTGTTATTCCAGTCAAGAGCATAGAGATGTTCTTCTGGTGTCAACATGAAAGCGTGCGCGAATTCAAAGAGTGAGGGACGGGCTGCTGATTACCAATGTACGATACTTATAGGCATTAGAATCTCGTTGACCTGTAAGGGTTGTGAACTCGTTGTGTCCTAATGAAAATTGTACGACATCATGATCGTGTCAACCTTGCGCCGTAATTTTCCATCTGATGTCACGAATCACCGTCCTGCTAGTACCAATGGAAAGTCGTAAGTATATCGATGTCATCACACGGCTGACAACTTGAAGGGTCACCCTGTGTCACCGGTGGTTGTTGCTGCTTATGCGGCTAGATTCTGCCTGTCCGACCCTCCTGTTAGGTAGCATGGGCAGTGCTTATCTACCCCGACATGGCTGAAAAACGCTGAATAAGTTAGATTATTTGACGAAATTTACACTTGGCAGGTAAAAACCGTAAATGGGAATCTGCCGCGCCCGCCGCTGCTGACCAAGCGCGCCCATCCCGCCGGTTTTCTGCCTCCCTTTCGTCTTTCAACGTCGAAAGACCGATTGTCGAAAAGGTGCGACGGTGCCACGCAGTGGATAGTATTATTAGTCTGTTTGAACATAATAGTGAGCATGTGTTCCGACCCGAAGTCACTACTTGGGTTGATTTACGGATCACTTGAGCTTAGCACTGTGACCTGAAAGGTCCGCTGTGCCGGTGGGTCCTCAGATTTACTGATTTACGAGTTTACGACAGATTTACCAGATTTACGACCAACTTTGGGTGGTCCTGCACTTAACTCCTGCTTAACTCGCCTTAACTACCCAAAACTTGACTTAGTTTGTCCGTGAGGCCGACCATGGTGAGGACCAAGCCGAAATCGTGCAAAGGGCCTCCTTCCCCTCATGCTGCAGAGGCCAGCCCAAGGAAGCGATGGAAGGGGGCAGTGCCCACAGGAAATACCACCCTGCCGGCCATCAACAAGGTGAAGGAAAGGGCCAAGCAACAGCACAAGCATGCAAAGAAGACGCGCGAGAACTACAATGGATATGTGGAACGAGGACAGACATGGCTGAAGGCACATTTCACTACTAGCAGGGGGGCTATGGCAAGCATGGATTCGGAGACCGTGTCTATCAGTACTGATGCCTACGAGGATCCCACATTCAGGGATGCACTCGAGAGGATGCCCAACCAACATTCTGACAAGGCCCTCGCACTCCTCATCTCCTTCAAGTGTTTCCATGAGAACTGTGGCCAGAGCACGTGCGACGGGACCTACTCAGCCTTCAAAAAATTCTGGGAGGAAGCATGAGTGCCATATCTGTGTCAGTGAGTCTCATACTTATGGCTTTCGATGGAATGTGCCATCCAGGGATGGAGATACCTATCGTGGGAGGTGGCATTTCAACGAGGCACGTCTGTGCTGGGAAGGAAACCCTGCATCGTCAGCTGAGGTTCAAGACATCATCAAGTCCGTCAAACACAAGACCAGCAGCGAGGGTGGGGACAGAACTCACTCCATTGCAATGTCGAAAGGATTCATGGATCGAATCCTGGCCTGGACCCACAAACTCTGCCCACCAAAGACATTCCTTGGGCTTATGAGGTCAGTTCTGGCACCAGATACGATGAGCACAGAACTCCTCACACTGGAATCGCGTGAATTGCTCACAAAGATGACGATGTACCAAGCATTTAGTACAACGGCCTGGAACCTGTGGACAAGGTCAGCTCACTCGATACAGACTGCTTGCTAAATTTTGAAGCAACCCATGGCAGGTGCTTCGAGCTCATCAAACTGAAACGGAAAGACTTGACCATCGATTTTTTCCAAGTTGGCACAACATTCACAAGATATCTGAATGGCGAGAAACTGTGCTCGAAGGACCTCCACACATATTTCGAGGTGTTTTTGTCCAACCGAAAGGGCTGGCAGCGGAGGGTAGACAAGGGCACGAAGGAATCAGACCTACGGAGTGAGTACCTAGTTACACCAGTTGTTGGTTCATAATTCGAACATTAACCTCCTGCTGCTCTCATCATCAGGCAACCGGTACAAGCTCTACCCACAGCCAGACTTACCAGGCTGCGACTGCTTCTTCTGGCTCTTACTCTGGCTTACCTTCCTTGAAGTTGCCCACTATGGTCGAAAACTCGAGCCCGAAGACTATATCTTTCCTGCAATAGGTGCAAATGGCATTGTCCACTGTGGTGAACCTATCTCGCACGACACTGTTCAGGCATGGATCGACGAAGCAACCACAGAAGCAGGAATCCCACGAGGCGCAGGTGACAACTTCACAACCCACACCTATCGACGTGGTGGTGCACAGTGGCGTTGGATGTTCGCACCTATCGGTCAGCGTTGGACTCTCGCGAGGGTCAGGTGGTGGGGTTCATGGGCAGAGAATGAGAATGTGAGTCTTAGACTGACTCGAACTTCTCTGTTTCTGACAATGAATTACTTCAATTAGCGTGACACACTCATCCGGTATCTCCTCGACGAGCTCTCCACCTACGAAAACGACCATAGTGATGCCCTCTGTCCAACACAGCACGAAGCTGATGCATCTCTGCTTGGAGAGCACTTGCTTGTCAAGCCCGTTTGCATCCAGGACCTGCAGTCGATGCATGAATGCATCTCAGCTGACGTTGCAGGTCTGCGGAGTGACCTACGCACCCTCGCAGCCACGCTCTACAACGGGCAGCTGACTAACCTGCCCAACTCACGCAGCAGCACAGGCATGTGCAATGCTCCGCACTCGTCAACTCTGCTGTCAAACCCAGGCAACCCCTGCATCGTTCATCACTCATCTGGATCCCTGCCACCCAGCTCCGAGTCTCAGCCATGCTACCCTGCTATTCCCTCCTCCACTCTCCCACAGCCCTCTGCACTCACTCGAATCACAGACGGCGCCACCATTCTTGAAGTTGGTTCCCGCTCACTAGTACTACCTGAGAAGGGACTTGTCATCCCTGATGTCCCAACACGACATCCTGATGGGACCCACACCCCAAGAGCTGCCTCTTGGAGACAGATCGTGAAGCACTGGACAGATGGTGACCCCAAGCACGGATTGCTACTTCCACTTCGAGATTGGCCGCCTGAGTGGATCCGCGGGAAGAACAAGAAGTTTTTTGCGATGAAGTACCACCAACGCTCGGTGATTGCACTGGAGTTTCTCGACCAGTGAGTTGATGTCGCAATTTTCGGGCACACGAACTGCTCTCATCCCCACCCATCATCATTCCATGCACACACTACTAGATTCAATGGACACGAGCCTGCATTCCTCGCCGCATATCCAGAGGCCACTGTGGGCCACACAGCTTTGCTTCGGGCAATCAACCGCGCGAAAAAGGAGCGCGGGGATATTATCCCTCGAAAGTAGTGAGTTATACTTCTCGCGCTCTGCCAGTTGACCTGCGCTGATGGTTTTTAGACTCTTTTTCTTTCTTTCTTTCTTTCTTTCTTTCGGCACCAACACACTTCGAAGCTCCCTCCCTTTTGTTGCCCACTGTCCCTCGTTAATTCAGGCCAAGTCTCGTAGGTCCCATCCAATTCTAACTAATCTCAATGAGCTCGTTACACTACCTACTAGTACTGCTGTCCCCATACTGTACATCCTTGACACACGTCCCTAGCCCTAATGCTCAAGCCTTTCGTTCATTCCCAGACTTGCCTCCCACCAGCACCTCCATCTGTTCCTCCGAGTCCCCATCATCCGGCCTCGTTCCCTCGCGACTTCGTCCTCTCGCTGTGCGCAGCACCCCAACCGCGGCGGGAGGCGGGGTCACGTGACGTGCACTACCGTATATGGCGCGCCAAGAGGTAAAATTTTCGACCTAAGTCCACATTACCACCCATATAATCTTGGAAAGCAAGTATATGCATAATTTAAGGTCGAACCTCGTAAACAACGTCCGTAGCTGCCGATCTAAAGGTCGGACTGCCAATCTAAAAGTCGGATGCGCTCGATGAGTGCTCGATGAGCGGTGTTTGATTTTAGGCGACCGCTTAGCGTCTTTTAAGTTAGTGATGTGCACGGCCCGGCTTGGCCTGAAAGCCGCGGCTCCGGCCTGGCTTCAGACGGCCTTGGCTTTGAAAAACTGCGGGCCAGGCCAAAGCCGTCAATGACGGCTTGGCTTTGGCCTGGCTCGGCCTGAGCCACGGCCCGAGCACTGAAAACAGAAAAATGGTTCAGACAAGGATGATATACTATTTACACGAAGTTGCTGTCTGATTCTATGAGATCCTCATCTCCCTCCAGAAGAGTGTCCCAACCTTCATCCTCGGCATCACTCAGCTTCTCGGAGTCGTTAGTGTCTGACTCAATATCCAAGTCCTCGAGAGCTTCCTCCATTGATGATGATGGTCCAGGCTCACGGAAGAGTACGTCGTGGTGGAGGGCACATTTGAAGCATTGAAGTGCCTCAACGATGTCACCCTTGAGACGGTTTCGGCGCTTGCTGATAGTGATACCGCCCTGTGAGAATGCGCGCTCACTTGAAACTGACGATGCCATAATTGACAGGTAGTCACGAGCAATTGAGGTCCATACTGCCCCATATCTGTGTCCGTTGATCTACAACAAAGAACCAGTCAGTAGCGAGAAGATATGGACTCAGTTGTGTACTTACTCCCCACCATTGGATTGCACTCATTCCCGGTGGAGGTTTTGTCTCTACAGCATCAATATAGTTTTTGAAACTCGCATACCATGGTCTAGATGGATCTGTATGAGTGACAACAGTCTCGTCATCGTTGTCTTCTTCGGAGCTTTGTGTCTCGCAAATAAACTTCTTAAGCCCGCTAGCCTTCCCTTTCTTGGCCAGTGATGGTTGCGACGTGGATGCTGCTTGGCCCAATTCACGATAGCGAGCCTCAAACTACATGGTTTGTAAGTGAATGTGAGCTGGTGAATAGTTCGGTCAGACATACCACTCGTTCGGTGCAAGCAAGAACATCATCTTGCAAATGTTCCGGCCAGTTCTTCTTGAAATACAACATTTTACCTGTCGGATCAAGCACTGCATGCAACATTAACATCGAAGACACATGGAACATGAAACAGTCAGCACATACACATGGTCATGACATAGGCTGGGGAGCCAGTGGTCTTCTCGTAATATTCATCGAGCTTTTGTGCAGCGGCGTGCAATGCAGGTGCAAAACATGCATATTTTGGCCGTCCTGCACGTGAAGACCAAGCTCTATGGAGACTCTCAAGTGCAGAGATTGCAAGATGCAGTGTAGTACCCGATTCGGACGAGAACGCCTGCTGAGCCACGTCTGCATACTGAAATATCAAATCAACAACAGCATTATATCAAATGACGAAGGTAACTCACAGATAATAAATCAGTGAATTTACCAACACGGGTCCATTCGGCTGGCGCCAACCTAAGGAAGTCAATCTTCGCCCGCTTCATCAAGTCTCGCTCTTGTAGCCCCATCTCGTACACGAAGACGTCAATGTGCTGTTGTTGGGCAACGGGAAATCAGTCAAAACAGATGAGTGCAACTTCGTGCGGTGGAGGGCAACTCACCTTTTGATTGGTTTCTGCACGATTAATCATCACGTAGGTCGACGACCAACAAACTTTCATGTCCAGAAGGAGTTGTGTAGGGCGGGAGATGCCAGCCTTGACTTGGACCATTTTGTATAGTTCCTTGCGCTTCGCGGAAGATCGCTCCTTTGAAAAAATCAGTAAATCATTGTGCGCAAAGAGAAACAAATCACCTTTACACATATTGAACATATGAGGCCAATCTCATGACGCTCACGATGCATGGTGGTATCTGGCTCGTGAGCATGGGGGTTGTGAGGTTCGTAATGCGGCGCTTTGCTGTATGTACTGATCAGTACTTGGGTACCGAGATTAATTACATGAGCGAGACAGCTGTAAACACAATTGTGAGTCATGTTAGCTGCGAGACAACGAGCAACATACTTGATCCTTTGTTCACGCCAAGGGAAATTCTTCTTGAATCGTCCTTCATAGAGTCGAGCGAACTCCTCAAGCATTGTGCCATTGTTGGCAGCATTATCACAAGTAACATGGCCCAACTATATATCATAATTAGACAAAGCCAAGCTGAATGCGAAGAGCGAAGATGACATGCCTTATGTGCGATACCAACATGATCTAGAACTTTGAACAGCGCACCTCCAAGACGCTTCCCATTGTGTGCATTGTTGAGCTGGGTAAAGCTGAGAAGTGCCGTTTCACTCTCCCAAAGCATTGTTGACTTCTCTTCGATCCAGTGTCCAGTGATGGCGAAATATCCATCGATATTGGTAGCTTGCCATGCGTCGCAAGTGATATTTATTGCGCCACTAACAGCAGCGCTCTGTGTTGAAAAATGAGATGTAATGAAGCAGCACGCAGCACTAGATTGCGACTCACATTTAACGTTGTCTGGAGTCTTGTCAGGTGATTCTTGAATATTCGCATGATCTCAGCACGGGTGGCTTTACGATTGGGGATTTTGACTCCGTTCGTTGCCCATGAAGCGACATCGATCATGTCTTGGAACTTTGGGTGCTTGAGGGCTTGGATAGGCTAGGTTAAAGTGTGTCAATGGTCAAACTATTATATCAAGGGAATCATACATACTTGGTCTGTTGCAACTAACCATTCGATCGTGGCTCATTTGAATAACTTATCAGAGTATGGTATAACTCGCTCAGTGAGTTTGCGTTCAGTCAGGTGCGAATTGATGGTCTGCTGCGCCTGCTCGGCTTTCTCCTTCCGAGCTTTGATATTGCCAGGTAGCATAGACTAAAAAGAGTGCTTCTTTGCCCACTGTCGATACTTTCCCTACAGTGTAATCTGAGTCGTTAATATAAGCACAATGAACCATATGTGCAAAAATACGCACCGCAAAATTAGCCTCGGCGTGACAATGAAGTGTTGTAGATTCATTCACAAGAATACATTGCTTCCTGTTGATTCAGTGTGAGTGAGCGAGCACAACAATGACCTCGTAGACTTACAAACATATCTTGCACTTTCGATGCTTTTTAACCTTGCCATTAGTTCCTGCATGTTCGAACGTCGCTGTCTTCTTAGATAGATGATCTATAGATAAACACCTATAAAACCAAATATCTCCACGGTCAGCGATTCAGACAAATACCAATGACTGATAACGTGGTCGTTCGTGGGTGGCTTGTCTTTGCTCCTAAGGTACAGTCAGCAATGTATAGCTCTGCACAACAGTCAGCAGTCAACAATCAACAGTCAACAGTCAATCCAACAGTATGGATATGAAGCACAATGATAACAGAAACAGAACCCGATTGGTCAGCGATCAACAACAACAACAACCAAACAACAGCAAAAATATCAAGAGACACAGTCACTCTAACAGTATAGAGATGACACAATACAAACAGACACTCCTCCTAACACTTCACACAGCAACAATGATTCGTACACAAACTTAGTGCAGCAAGTTGTGTGGAGTTACAATGATAATCCCCCTCAAGAACAAAACAGGTGAGACTACTGTCAGACCTAGTCAGAGCTACCGTAGCACTCTTAGCCTAATATTGAACCTGCTGCCAAGGAACTCACAATGAGTATTCAAACAGACTCAGGAACGGGCAGCCTTGGACTTCAATACCAAGTCCCCTTTTCAATAGCTAAAGCCTAACTCGCAAATGACTACTTTGGCCCAGTATAACACGCAGATGTCTGAGGTCAGCGATTCACTGTCAACACCTAAAGTCTCCCCACAAGACTATCCTAAGTCTTCAGTGGACAAAAGAGACAACACCAAACTTCTGGGTAAGAATGAGACTGAAACTTTGATACTTGAGAGAAAGTTGATAGGAAGGAACAGCAACACAATCAGACTGCTACAACAGAAACACCAACACAGTCACGTTCACAGAGACTGTTAGCAACAATGATCACAACACACAGAGACAGCGATCAAAGGAGATGGTCAGCACACACAGTCACCAACACACCACACTCAAACTTGAGAGACAGAGAGAGTGAAACAGAGAAACAGAGATGTTAGTTTCACAGTCACAAATCTCAGACACGTTTCCAGAGAGACAGAGAGAAAAACAATCTCAGAAACAATCTCAGAGAGACACAGACACAGACACAGACACAGAATAAAACAAAAAGAGAAAAACACAAATAAAAAAAAGAACACTAGTCTTGCTAGTTGTCAGACACAGTGAGCTCAAGGTATGTGCTAGATGTTCAACACAGTGAGCTCAGATATGTTGTGCTGGTTGTTGAGCACAGTGAGCTCCAACCTTGAACCACACTTGCTGAATGCTGATTCACACTTCACTCACAATTTTATTCTGAGAGGGTAAAAGTGGCACTTGGGCATGCATTTATTGGGCAAGAAACAGCTCCTTATATAGACAAATTGGTGGCTATACTACTAGTTTCTCGTACTTAAAGTTGTAACTTTACTGTGATAGTACCAAGTCACACGATATCTTTGAGTCAAAAAGTAAATATTCATAACTCTTGTTGGTATAATGATGAGCCAGCAAGAGCTGTGTATAGCCCATGGGTCAGGTGTCCCTTGATGACTCAGCTAGACAAGGAGTGAGAAAGTGATTACATATTGTGTACATATGTTTGTGCAATCTGTGGCTGATAAATTGATTGGTAGCATAATGATATAAGATGCGTATTTAAGGATTTGTAAGCTTTCCCACAGGGTAACCTTATGCAAACATATTTTTCATAGTCACCTGATATGTGTGAGAATCTTTGTGAGTCATCCTCATGGCTGACTAAGCAAAACTCATTGCAAAAATAAATGTACAAAAATATTCAGTCCACTCGTGTATAATCTCGTAAAATGAAAAAAAGCGAAAGATATTCCCTTAGCCTTAGTCTGACTTCAGATCACAGGAAAAATGATTTCATAGGGCATAGGGCTCATAGGAGAGTATTAGTCATCCATGCACCGAACCAGTTTGGTGCAGGTCATCGCGCCAAAAAACGCATCAAGATCGGCAGTTTTGCCTTCGCATGTTGGAGCCATGTTTGCAATAGGTTGGACGTCGACATTGATCGGAATACCATCATTGTCGACTAAATCGTCAACCGGCGCAGCTAATTTGCGCAACTGTTTTGCTGCCAAAAGTTTGGTATCAGTTGTATGATTCACAACTCAGATGGCAAATACACTTACGTCGTGGATTGGTGCGCACATCTTCATGTTCCTTGCCACCAGACTTGTCATCAAGAACTTCTTCAACGCAAGTCCTCTTACCCTTTTCGAGTGCAGCCAAGCTTGAACCTGATGGTGCAGTGTCACCCGGAGGTGAATTCAGGGATATGCTGGGGGTGGTTTGATCAGCGCCAGCGTTGGAAGCATGTCGAGTATCAGGCAACTTCGCAGCCTCTGCTGCACGAAAGGCATTGATAGCCTTGGTTTGTGATGGGAGAGCCGTCTTCTCAGAATGTTGGAGAAGGGTGGTGGTAGGCTTGGTTTGGCGGACCGGCCGGTGTGCACGACATTCGTCGTCGCTGTCTGTGTGGACAGTTCCAACCATCAGAGACAAGTGGTGAGAGGCAGATATAAAAATATAAAAATTACTGTCACAAATGCATGGCTTTTGTCTGAAAATGTATGTGATGGTTGTCGCCAAGCTTGCGATTTGAAGTTGCAAGAAACTTGCAAAGGAGGGCAGATTACTGAAAATGACAAGTGTGCTATCTGCCAACACTGTGGCAAGTGAGTTGTGTCGAGCTTGGAAAGAATGTCTGCGATGTAGAAACAACAATACTGAGAGGAACAAAGAAATGCTCCTGACTGTATCTAAAAAGTTGTAGGTCGTGCATTGCCTAGTCTGCGATACTTGAGATGGCAAGTGCATTCGACCCTAAAGGGGAAGCAGGTGCAGCGGAGATCTAGAGGTACGCGCTTCAGCGAAGCGCAAGAAAGCGCAGGTGCGCGCAAGGTACGAAGGCGCGGGAACGCGCGCGCGTATTAGCGCGAAGCGCGGGAAAGCGCGCGCGTGTAAGCGGAAATAAGAGAGACTAAACTTATGTGAAGATATAAGCAAGATAAAGGATGTGAGATGTGTTGTGCTAATGAATAGATTTCTACTGCGACTTTCTAAGTAGTAAGTACTAGGTAAAGTTGGGTGAAAAGTAAGGTAAATAATAGTATGTACTGCTGGCGCTTATATAGCGCGCCTAAGCGCGCTCATGCGGAGCCGAAGCGCTACCGAGTAGGTATGTAAAAATATATATGAGTGAGAAACTATGATAAAAATAAAGGTGGAACTATGCTAATAAAGGAAATGGAAATATACGCACTAGGGAGCTTGGTGGACAGTGGATGGATGCATCTGGATGGCTGGCGCTATAGGGCGCGCAAGCGCGGGAACGCGCGCGCGCGTATACATCGTGAAGCGCGGGAATGGTGCGCGCATGGCACGCGTTGCGCGGGAAAGCTGCGCGTCATATAGGAATCACTGTGGATGGTACACAGAGTGATGCTGCGAGTTGGTGCTGTATACTCCCTAGTGTAAAGCGCCATATCACACTATGAGATGCACGAGTCTCTACAGCGACTCACTGTGATTCTTACCACATGAACATGCACACAATGTAAGTGATCGAAAAGCTAAAATGAGACAGAAGTCAGATTTTCGATCAACGATCGTCAAACAGTTTGAGCTTGGGCGCTGCAGGCACAGTACTGTAAGCCGCGGCCTGAGCCGGCGGCTTTGGCTTTTCATATTCCCAGGCCAGGCCAAAGCTGTCACCAGGCCATGACTTTGGCTCGGCTCGGCTTGGCCTATTCAGGCCCGGCCCGGCCTGGCCCAGGCCTGAAGCTGGGCCGTGCACATCACTACTTTTAAGTTTCTGCGCGAGCGAGCCTGAGCGAGCATCCCAAATATTTCCAAAACAATATATATTGAGTGAATCTTATGAAAGTGCAAGATTATCACAAAGTAATCAAATCTTATCTACATATCTACAGAGCATCAGACATACTAGCAGTACTGATAGTAGATATACCTCATTCAACTAAATCTTTCTGTAAAGAAATGGAAGTGTGATATACTGCAGGAACATTATGAATGGTGAGATTGTGTTGTTGAATGAAACAATACTCTGCTCCAGGTGATGAAGATGCTGAAAACTCCACCATCTGACGTCTCCTGCTGAGATGCTCCATGAGGACTGAATGTGTTGCAGTACCGCTGAGTGAAATCAGATTATTGAGAGTGTCCACATTGTCTATGTCAAGCTCTGCGTGGAAGCCAGTTTCCCACACAGCTGTAATGATGATGGTGTATACGCCAGGATGATTGACTGGGGTCAGCGAGTCTGGATCATTCATTTCGTGCTAGAGAAAAAAAGGATAAGTCATTAGAAGAAGTAATACAAAAAGAAAACTTACCAAAAACAAGTACACATGATTCTCAACAAGTATTGGTACACATTGTTTCCTGTGCATGATCTCCACGTTTGCGTCCAATGGACGGTTAAAATCATGATGAACTGGGACTTTGTGGTACACCCTTGTTTTGAAGGTCGTCCATATGGTCATTGTGAGGGTTTGGAGGCTCTTAAGACAAGTTTCATAGTTTGGAACCTCTGCATCAGGCATGAAGTCCTGGCAAGCTGCTGACAGTGATGCCTCTGCCATCACCATGTTGATGCCCATTTTGGGCATAGCATTCTCTAGTAACACCTTGTGGCACATATTAGACTTTGCAGCTTCCATCATTTTCTTGAATTGCTTGTTAGTTGGACATTGGGGAGCATAGGGATGGGAGCATGCAGGACTGTTGGCCACAGGTGAATTAGTGATAGGTGCACATACTTTAGTCATGATCCTACATAGAACCAGTGCCCTGGACATAAAAAATGATTGTAGAATGTGTCCCAGCCAGCCTCGGCCACTGGATGTACCTTGCTACTGGCCAGTGTCCAAAGTTGGACTGACCAGGCTGTAGTCATAACATGTATATTAAGTGCTAGCTGTCATGTGCATGCTGAGATTGGGCTGACCAGATGCATACAACAGTAGGCCGGCTAGTGCTGTAGATATTTTGTGATCAATGTACATAGTCACTGGCCAGACATGCAGCTTGTACCTGGCCAGTGTGCCAACGTGGGCTTACTGAGTTGTGGTCACAACATGTATAGTCAGTACTGGCCAGCATGTATACCCTCAACTTTCAGGGCTGGCCGGATGCACAGCTGATAGTGCAAAAGTGGGCTGGCCGGTGCTGTAGATTTTTTGTGATCCATGTACATAGTCACTGGCCAGATATGCAGCTGGGCTGATATATAGCTAGCAGGATGATATATAACCTGGGGCTCACACTAGGGTGCTAGGATACATCACAATGATATATTAATACAATGACCAGCAAGGTAGGAGGTGATATATCATGTGCCAAACTTTCTACTAACCTACCAGAAAGTTGATATATCACTTGACTGACACTTCCAGGTATATTCCAGTAATTAGTATGCTGAGATGTGTGATGTATTGTGATGCAGTAGGTGAAGTATCATCTTCTCACAGTTGTGGTCCAAGGTCTGGGTATATCAGGTACTAATATATCATTGATACATCATGTGTCTATGTCTATGGCTTACAGGTGTAGATATATCACTACCCTTCTACAATTACAGGTAATTGATGTATCATAACAACATTATTGCCTGATTATTGCCCACAGCTTTGAGGTACGGCCAGCCTCCTTCTACCCTGGCCACTCACTTGGTATGTGACAGATAGCCCGGCGGGCATATGTCTACAGGTGATATATAATGGCCCATTACCATCAGCCTTGGGGTGTGGCCGGCCTCCTTCTACCCTGGCTACTCACTTGGTATGTGACAGATAGCCCGGCCAGCACATGTCTACAGGTGGTATATAATGGCCCATTACCATCAGCCTTGGGGTGCGGCCGGCCACCTTCTACCTTGGCTACTTACTTGGTATGTGACAGATAGCCCAGCTGGTACATGTCTACAGGTGGTATATTATGGCCCATTACCAGCAGCCTTGGGGTGCGGCTGGCCTCCTTCTACCCTGGCTACTTACTTGGTATGTGACAGATAGCCCAGCTGGCACAGATATACAGGGGGCATATATATTCTGGTCATCTGTGATAACACTTACTCCAACAAATCCTAGAATATTGTAGCCCAGGGTATGTTCCAATTGCGAGAAATCAAATGGAGGACAGGATGTATTAGTATCTGGAGTGGGAACTCAATGTGGATCTGGTAAGTTTATCATGATGCAAGGTCATCTGTGACAACACTTACTCCAACAAATCCTGGAGTATTGTAGCCCAGGGTATGTTCCAATTGCAAGAAATCAATCAGATGGAGGGCAAGATATATCAGTATCTGGAGTGGGAACTCAATGTGGATCTGGTAAGTTTATCATGATGGAGTTCCTACTCCAGAAACTGATACTGGCCACTCACTTGGTATGTGACAGATAGCCCAGCTGGCACAGATATATAGGGGGCATATATGTTCTGGCTATCATGATAAACTTACCAGATCCACATTGAGTTTCCACTCCAGATACTGATATATCTTGTCCTCCATCTGATTGATTTCTCACAATTGGAACATACCCTGGGCTACAATATTCCAGGATTTGTTGGAGTAAGCGTTGTCACAGATGACCAGAACATATATGTCCCCTGTATATCTGTGCCAGCTGGGCTATCTGTCACATACCAAGTAAGTAGCCAAGGTAGAAGGTGGCCGGCCGCACCCCAAGGCTGATGGTAATGGGCCATTATATACCACCTGTAGACATATGCTGGCTGGGCTATCTGTCACATATCAAGTGAGTAGCCAGGATAGAAGGAGGCTAGCCGCACCCCAAGCCATCTGATTGATTTCTTGCAATTGGAACATACCCTGGGCTACAATACTCCAGGATTTGTTGGAGTAAGTGTTGTTACAGATGACCTTGGATGCGAGCATGAAAGTGAATATGAAAAGATGGTGACTCAAAGATCCCCAAGCAGTGGAAAAACTTGCTTTGAGCAGCTGGATTGAAGGTCATGGATTAGAGTTTGGTGTGGTGAGACACATATGCAATGAAATGGGGGAGCTTTACTTAAGAGTTAGAAGAGGAAGGAGGGTACTCTAGACAAGCAAAAAGATGAGTAATGAGCCGATGAAGGTACAACAATTCAGATGGTGAGTCTGAACAATGTGTTGGGTCTTGCAGAACCTAGCTGCTATTCGACCCTAAAGGGTTTCTGGACCAGGCTCAAGGCTCAGAGGAGAGGAAATATCATAAAAACTACTGAGGACTCTGACTCATACTGGTAACTAGTGAAAAGATTGCTTGATTATGTAAGCTACAAAAGTGCCAACATAAGGTAAGGTAAAAACAGTCTCTACAAGCCCAACCAGAAATGAATCCCTACACCGACTTGCATGATGATCAGCCGGTCTGCACACACTACAGTGGAACAGCCCTAACCGTCCTACAAGATCAAGGTTCAATTGGTATTCCCCATCAAAATAGAAAATGTAATGATACAATCATGTAACTACTATCATCTTATCCTTGAATGAATTATCAGCCTTGGATCCAAATTTTCCCCACAAGCACATCTGTCGATGAGCATATGCTTGATGCCCAGGCTTGACCGATTTTTTGTATCTTCTCAGCCATTCTTCTTCCTTATATTGAAACCAGCTCACTGTCCAACCCATCTCATGTTGGACCAAACTTAGCTCCTCCTCCCACCTTTGCCATCTGGCCTTGGCTTTCAACCAATGAACCCTGTAAACTAATATTGGTCACTTGAGAAATATGATTTTTAAGTATAACTCACATTCATCCATCCAAGGGTCTTGCTGAGAATCCAGAATGTTGTTGATGTTCCAAAACCAGGCCAATCTGTGGGATCCTTGTCCATATCTATTCTCTTCTGTGACTTCCTTCTCTACCCCAAGCTGATTCGGCTCGATTTCTTGGTAAACATTCCTTGGAATATCTTCATCCACCCCTAGTCAAACCATTGCAGCCCTTGCCCTTTGATAGCTTTGGATACACTTATCAATTTTGACACAGCAACGAAGAACCTCTTGCTTTGACCTGGTGCCTTGCCATGTAGAATCCACACTGCGGAAATGTTGACGATGTAGGGATTCATTTCTGGCTGGGCTAGTAGAGACTGTTTTTACCTTACCTTATGTTGGCACTTTTGTAGCTTACATAATCAACTTATCTTTTCACCAGTTTACCAGTATGAGTCTGAGTGCTCAGCAAGTTTTCATGATATTTCTTCTCCTCTGAGCCTTGAGCCTGGTCCAGAAATCCTTTAGGGTTGAATAGCAGCTAGGTTCTGCAAGACCCAACACATTGTTCAGACTCACCATCTGAATTGTTGTACCTTCAACGATAAATTACCCCTATGGCCTAGAGCTTGCCATAACTTCTCCAAGCAATCATTTGCCTGCCCTTTTCGTAATTCCAGTTCTTCAGATTGCAGACCGTCCAAGCCAAGTGCTGAAGCCCCATTGTGAGGCACTGATGATGGCATCCAAATACACATGGCTTCTGCAGGAGCTTCCTCATCTAAAACTTCTTCAAGATGCGCACCTTCCCATCCATGCTCCTCCACATCTGGACCACAAAATCTGATGTCGTCAGTATGTTCTGTACCTGCATTAACTTCAATCCCCTCCATCATGGCATCAGCCACCTCATGAAATTTTGTAATCCTTGCAGCTAGCTTTTGTCGTTTCTCTTCAACTACAACCTTTTGAGCAGGGGACACATCTTTGGAAAGCTGCCTAATTTCAACTCTCAATGCATCTCTAAAATTAAAATCAAACACACCCTCCAGATTAAAATTGTTTCATGATGTTGTAGGACTGGAAGTCCTTACAGCCTCATAGAGGCTATTTTGCAGTATCTCATAGCATCCTATTACTTTACTACACCAAGCGCAGCTTTCCCGCGACCCACGCGCATCGGCCACTACTTTCCCGCGATGACTGCAGCATTCCCGCATGTGCACATATCCGTGCTTTCTCGTGCTTCATCGGCCGATGTTTCACACCACCTGTCCATGTCCAACCAACCCAATGGTACATCATTCTATGATTATATTTATCAGACCATTTCCGCATCACACCACCTTTATTTCATCATAGACCCTTATTTACATATAGCTTTACATACCTTACTCGGAAGCACGTTGGCTTGGTTCCCCATGACAGCGCTTAGCATCATACTTAAGTGGCAGTAGTACATATCTCTCAGTAGCTTGGTTTTCTGGACATTCCAGTAGCAACTCCCTTTAGCCTACCGTTAGTAGCTATTGGCAATCTGTATCCATTTACCGCCCGCACCACATCCATTACCATTCCGCTTTACGTCTATTTCTATTATCTATCATCTCTATTATCATCTGAACCACCCGCGTTGCAGCTGCTTTGCAGCCGCGTTTTCCCATGCCTCCGGCTATTGGTGTCTTCTTAGATAGATGATCTATAGATAAACACCTATAAAAACAAATATCTCCACGGTCAGCGATTCAGACAAATACCAATGGCTGATAATGTGGTCGTTTGTGGGTGGCTGTTTACACTTCCCAAGCTATGTCAGACAACAGTACTTCTGTAAGGTCAGCAACAATGCAGTCAATCCAACAAAAAAAATGAAACTGAAATGAAATCACTCCAACGGTATGGCAGTAATTGAAAGACGAAAGAAAACTAGTCAACCCAACGGTATGGTGATGACAAAAAGAAACAAGAAAAAAAAAGACACCTCTTCAAACCTTCCTTCAACAACAATGCCTTGTAACAATCGTATCTCGAAAGAGTTGTGTGGAATTACAGCAATCAACCCCCTCAGCACAAACAGGTAGAATCAAAGGTCAAGACTAATCAATGCTCAGTAGAACTCTTAGCTCACTGTTGAACCTGCTGCCAAGGAACTCACGATGAGTATTAAACAGAATCAGGAACTGGACGTCCTTGGTTTCAGTACCAAGTCCCCTATTCAACAACTAAAGTCTAGCAGACAAGGAAGATCCTGGCTCAGTATCACTACTCAGATGAGTGAGGTCAAGCGTTACTGTCAATCCCTAAAGTCTCTCCACTAAACTATTCGGAGTCTAGATAGGACGAAAGAGACAACACAAAAGCTTCTGAAAATATGAATGAAAGCTTAGCACTGAAACTTGAAAGAGAAGAAAGAGAGAGGATCACAGAGAGAGAGAAAAGAGAGAAAGAGCGAAAGAACAAAAACAAAAACAAAACAAAAAAAACTAAAACTAAAACAAAAGAGTGACAGAAAAGAAAGACAAAGAAAGAAAGAGAGAGAAAAGAGAAAAGAGAAAAAGAGAAAGAAGAAAACTAGAAAATCAAAGAAGAAAAAAATAAAAATAAAGTTCTGTCGGTTGTTGAGCACAGTGGGCTCAAGGTCTTGGTCGTCGTTGGTGGTGATGAGCTAAGGGTGTTGCTGGATGCTGATGCTGATGAGCTTAGGGGCTTGCTGGTTACTGAAAGTTGCTGGCTGACTACTGGTTACAATGACTGCTGAAGGTACTTGACAGCCCTAGGTCACTGTTGTTGACAATGATCACACTTCACACACAATTTTATTCTGAAAGTGGGGCTAAAAAGCTCTCTTCTTTGGGCAAAAATTTGGGTCTTATATACAAAAAAAAGGGTGGCTGTGCTACATTTTCCCGCCATCTATGAGGGGTGAGCTTAGTCAGCGGTACCAAAAATCATTTTTCAGGGGTTGCTTATGTTGCACCAAATGAGACCATAATTAGTCAGCATTAGTCAGCATGCTTGGGCTGAGTGTTCTGTCATCACTTGATTTGGATCAAAAATCACCTGACTTAAGATCATGTGATTTAGCATCATGTGACTGAAGGGTCATGTGACAGGCTGATTGTGCACTGCAAGAGAAATATTCATGATCATTGGTGTTCCGTTCTGATGTCACTTTGTTGAATGAGAAAATGACGCGAGGCAAGTATTTAGGGTTTTGAGGAAGTTTTCCCAGGGTAATCCATGCGAGAACTATTTTTCACAGTCACCTGGCATGTGTGGGATTCAGCCTGAGTCATTGTTGAGGATGACTAAGCAAAATTCATCGCAGAATTAAATATACAAAAATATTCAGCCTGTCCAAGTTCCATTGAAAAGATGAAATGAAATATTTGTCTGAGCTGCATTCTGGCTTTAGAATAGAGGGAAATGGTTTCATAGTGATTTCTAGGGTATTAGGCTCATGGGAGAGCATTAGTCATCCATGCACCGAACCAGTTTGGTGCAGGTCACTGTGCAAGACAGCTCATCCGAGTTGGGCCCAAATGCAGGTTGTGCCCGGTATAATCAGTAGGGCCCATATCGATATGGCTACTTCCAGATGGGCCAGAATGCACGCAGCATTGGAATGTCAGTATATATGGATGGGCTGGAATGTGTATGTGAAGGGTCCTTGGGGGGACACGAGTGGGCCAGAATAGATGACAATGAAATGTCGGGATGTACGGATGGGCTGGAATGTGGTTGTGAATGATCTTTGTAGTGTATATGGGTGGGTCAGAATAAAAGGAAATAAAATATTAGGATGTACGGATGGGCCGGGATAGGAATCGAGATAGCCTGTCAAAGGATCCGGATGGGCCGAAATGTGCACATGATCACAATATCGGTATATACAAATGGTATTTCAGCCAACACAGGTGGGCCGGAACTGCATGTAACTGGATGTGGATAGGTCCAAATGCTCAATGGGTGGAGTATCGGTATATATAGATGGGCCGAAATACGGATAGGATTGACATGTTGGTATATACCGACGGGCTGGAATGGGTGTGTGAAGGGTGTTTCAGTAGAACACGGATAGGCCAGATTGTATGGAGGTGAAATCTCGGTATACATTTGTGCGGATATCCGAACATTAAGGAGGTGCTCATGTATAATATGCATGAATGCATGACAATTATATTGGCAGGAATGGCTGGTCCCAAGAATGAACCGGTGGCCGAGAATGGCCCGGTGAGTATCATACATGCTATTTGTGCAAGGCTAAGCGGATATGAAGTTGAGAATTGTAATATCCGGCAAGATGTTTCCTTATTGCACTATTCTCTTCAGGCATCCGGCACATCAATCGGAAACCCACTGGGATTATAATGTAAATGTACATGGTAATATCTACACAGGAAGCTCAAGCAACTACAAGTACATGATATGAAGTGTAAAGAAATATTGTAACAATCATTGACTATCGAAGGCATTTGCAGGCGGGAAACTATAAACATCATGAGGGAGTTGCAGGGGCTCACTGGATGCCCGAACCGGAGATACATTCATGTTCGCCGAAGGGCCTGGCTGAGGGCCGTGTGAAAGGTCCCAAGCAGTGGTGTACTCCTTACCCGCTGCCGAAACACTCTGATCAACCGGTTCGGGAACCATGAGCCTGGGATTTGACCGAACGGGTGACCTTGCATCGACGGTCCAGCAGGTGGGTTGAAGGAGGTCGGCCTTCCAGTATGGCGGAACATGCTCATGGCATTGGCCATGTGTCCGATTGATGCCATGTTGCTGGAGTTTTTTAACTTGACATCCCAGATTTTAGCTTCCATGGCGGCAAACCGCCTGGTCCATTCTCCATCCAAGGTGGAGATCCGACCCACCATGTCCTCGTGCAGTGCCTCAGCACGATCACTTGAACGAGTAACCATCGCTTCAAACCTGGTCCCAAGGACCTCGATCGTCCGGATGACGTCGTTCAGTGTCGGCTCAACCATCGGAACCGCCGGTGCTACGATGTCTGTGGGCGCAACGTCAGGTGTGACAATCATGTCGACGTCATTGTCGACAGTGGCCGCTGGTGCAACAGCAGCGGGCCTGGCCTCTGCATCTGCAGGTGCCTTTGTCACAAGTGTTTCTGCTATATATGAGTACCGATGAGTTCAAGAATATAAACTGACATACCGGGTTGTGTGTCATAGTCGCCCTCAGCATCCTCATCTGCTGAGTCCTCCGTGTTTGAGGCAATGACCGGATCAGGGGATGTGCGACGCACACGCGACGTTGCGTGGGTTGCGCGGTCACCGGTTGGCCCCTTCAACCGAGTTCGGGATTGGGCTCGGGATGAGGATCCCTTTCCTTTCCGGCCCGCAGCAAGTCGGGATTTCTTGTCAGCTGCGGCAGAAGCATTTGCCTTCTTCGACGCAATTTGCGCACGAAGAAGTTCAGCTGCGGCGGGATCCAGCCGGACACACTTGGTCTTCTTCTCATCACAAGTGCGGCAGCACTTCCAGATTTCGCCAGCCTTCTTTGCAGCAGCAACCATGCAAGTGACATCATACTTGATGCAACACTCACATTGGTCGCCGAAGATGCGCGCTGAAGATTCCGGCTTCTTCGCAGTGTCAATACTGGGCTAGAAAATAGTCAGTGTCAGAATCCATACATGCAACATGACACACCTTGGCACCTGCTGATGGAGCGACTACAGGGACAGTGTCCTCGGGTTGCTTCTTATTCTGACGGGAGTCGTTAATATTTTCGGAATACCGACAAATAGAAGAACAACTTACCTTCACATAAATTACATTAGTCAGGAGGACTTCATCATCCTCATCCTCGCTAATAATCTTCTTCGACTTCACCTTCTTCCGAGGTCGACTGCGCTCGCGAGGAGCTTGCGACACCTCACGCCCGGATTTAGATGCCAGGCATTTGGCCGGTAGCGGCGCCAGCTCTTCATCCTCATTGTCCAGGTTCAGGATGTTGGTGCCTTCCATTTGTTGCCCTGAATGAGCAGGTTGAATGGCTTAGCTACGGGGTTCGGAGGTGGTGGCGCTGGAAGCTACCATGGGGAAAAGGGCCGATGCCACCTCTGAAGGAGTTGAGTTGCTGGCCTGGGCTGCAGGATGAGTGCGAATGGGGGCTGCGACTGGAGGAGGCAAGGCCGGAGGAACAGGACGCGTGTATCTGATTGTCTTGTTGAAAAGCGGGTGACCGCGGATGCGAGTATCCTGGTCGGATATAGTGGCCCAGTCAGGTAAGCCCTTGAGTTTTCCATTCAGGTGCGCTCTTGTCTCGGAGTTCTGCAGTGCAGGACAAGAGCATGGGAGGCACCGAGGTTGCAGCATGCCTGTGTTGAGTAAACGCAGTTGACTGTAAGATAAGGTTTTCCAGTTATTGAAACTGCAATACAAATTAAAAGCAAGCACTTACCAAAGTAACGGCAATCTCATGTGCCAAAGTTTTTGAACCCGAGTCTCCCATTGGGAGCTTCTCGGACTTCTTGATGATCCGTTGAATCTTGTCGGCGACAAGATTCAAAGCTTCGTTAGCATGTTCGGAGGAAGACATGACACAATAATGAGTAGAGGAATCTGCAAAAGTCAAGGTTAACATGGAAATGAAGTGTAGTATGGAAATTCGGGAAGGAAAGTCGGAGTCCAAGTTGCAATGTATATATAGGGACAAGCAATTGTGGTCTTAGCGCGGCTACAGCGTTTGCCGGTGCCACATGTTTATTGTACCTCGACACAATTGATTAACATATTCGGGTCTTGCCGCAGTGCCTAACAACCGCTATTGTGGAGAAGGTCCACACATCTGCAACCACATTTGCTGCTTCACAAGACTTGCGAGTGGACCATTTGGTGTTCACTATTTAATCGCGGGATTCTCAAGCCGAACAACATATATTCAGCATTCCTGAGCACCCGTACAATGGCCACCCGAAGAGTTCATTTTTCATCTCCTTTGGAAATTGGGCAAGTGTGCTCTGCTACTGTTGGTAAGTCATATTCCGACGATGAATATCAAACTGCCTTGAAAGAATGGTTGGGCGCTTTCATACCCATTGACAAGTGGACGCCCCTAAGGGTAAGGCGCCGCTTCAAAGATGGGAATTTTCGACGCAAGTTCTCCCCTTTTGGTCAAGCTTCTTTGGTTGTCGTGTACTAAATATTACTGCAGAATACAACATGAGTCCGGAAAAGCGGATCGGACATCCGGACAGCCAGGTAATATGCTCCACCCCCGACCGCTTTGACCGGTGCTTCGCCGGAGTGGATGACTGCATTCAAGAACTATCCGGTAAGTGCTTCTAACATGATATCTCACATACAATTGACCTGGCTACATTCGCAGCCATGTTTGATGAGGATTGGGTCAAGTCCAAAAGGCTGGAATCTCCGCAGTCCCAACAAATGGACTCCATCATGGAAGACGATGTCGATGAGCTTGCAGAAGATAGCCCATCGTACAACCTTGGATGGGTGGATATGAATTCCGGATCTCAAACTGCTGCATCTACATCAGTGGATGACATCTCTACCAGTAGGTTCCTTGCCGAGTTGACACTGTCAATAGCATGTTAAAAAATCACACAGGGCCTTCATACGATCTAGGATGGGGTGCAAACACCACGACATCTGACATTGACAACGACGATATATCAAAATCGGCCGAGATTGCAGAAGGACCTGCTTATGATCTCGGGTGGGGTGGTGCTGACACTGCATCTGGATCCCCCATCGATGCCTGCATGGAGTTGTCGAGTGGCAGGAATGATGGGCCAATGTATGATCTCGGGTGGGGCCCTGCCTTGCCATCATCTGCCGGTGACGCTGAAGGGACATCCGGTGATGACCCCATCGATGCCTGCATGGAGTTATCAGGTGGCGGGATTGATGGGCCGATGTATGATTTTGGGTGGGGCCTTGCCTTGCCATCATCTGCCGGTGATGCTGAAGGGACATCCGGTGATGAAGTGGGCAGTGATGAAAGCCCAGTATACGATCTCGGGTGGGTCCAGATCCAACGAGAGCTCTTTCATACCAAAGCAACTGAGGAACTGACGATCGGGGCTGACAATTTGAGACCAGACAACATCATCGATCTTTGTAGCGATGAAGAGCCGGTGTACGATCTCGGATGGGAAAATCGTAGCAAACTTGTCATTGATCTATCGGGCGACGCAGACAATGATCTCACAAATGGGACGGAAGGTATGTTACCCGCTTCTGACAATGCATGCCATTGACATCTTCCAGCCGTGAAATTGAAACCCAAACAGCCGATCCACGATGATTTGGACATGGAACAAGATGATTGGGAAAGCTCGGCCGTTGGTATGTGTTCTATTCTATATCGCTATAGAACATCAAGTTAACACCAATCCCATGCAGAAATTATAGATGATGATTTGCAAGGCACCCAGACCATTCTTTGGGTGAATCGTCGACTGAAAACAATCGGTAACACCATGGGTAAGTGGTCTCTGAAGGATGTCAGCACAACACTGATGCGTCCAAGCCAACAAGCACATCCATGCCATCGTAGAGAATGCCACACATGGCTTGACTGCATCCCACGTACCAGCCGATATTCTGATCGACAATAGGAGTATACTTGGAGGTTACGCTGGCACCCAGGACCGGGTCACAACAATCGGGTTAGATATTTGCAGGCTGCACCGGCTCATTCAACTTCAGCGCCATGCATTCAAATCAGTCGACCGAGTGATTGAGTCATTAGAAAATGTATAGTAGAATCTATCCGGTAGTTGGTCGGTTCACCTAGTTGTTATATACTATTGTACAAAATATGAAAGATGGGCGGTGAAAACATGCACCAGATTCCCAAACTCTTAACCCCTGACAAAGTTGGTTGCATATCGGGAGTTTGGTTTCTTCAATCTCTTCGCGGGTATATTGACTGTTTGACTCCTTGTCCATTTGGCCAGAGAGTCCTGCAATTGATCCTCTGCAGGACATTTCTTTCCCCTAGGTGCAATCTCACTGCTCTTATCCTGCACATACCTCTTTGTGGCAGGTTTCTCGGCTGCATTTGAACATCCACTCTGTGCAGTCCTTAACTTACCAGTGGGACGCGATGCTGGTCCCACCCTCCTTGGATTGTCAACAGGAGGTTCTGGGTATCGAGAGGCAGATGGCTCTGGATCCGACTGCTTGGCTGGTGTGAACTTGGTTTTGCTCCGAACAGCGACTTCTTGACGAGGTCATGGTTGCTGGATCTGGCATGTGTCCTCATGTTTATTATCTGCACCGTGTGCAACCCCCTTGCCAGATGTCCTTCCGAGCTTATTGATCCAGGCTTCATGTTCCCTGGGCATCTGGATTTCATCGGAAGATGTCTCTTCCGCATGATCTGACTCCGGTATGGCCATCGATACCCGGACTTTGAGTTTCGGCCGGGTCCGTCCCACTAACCACTTGGCGGCATTAATTTTCTCCTCCTGCATTTGGTCATCTGTGTCTTCGGAGCCATCCGAATGAACAGTCACCTGTGCGGTTGATGTTTTCCTAGATTTCCTCTGAGCCCTGCTTTTCACTCGTGTGCCCACTGCTTCCATTTCGGTCATTTCGGTGTCAACTTCCCCTTTGCAGTTCCATATCACGGGGGGTCTGACTTCCTTCTCTACTTTGCTCCACCACCCATGGAACTCGAATGTGACATCCCGGCAGTTCTCCTGTTGGTCGTACCAGAACTGCAAGAGCTCGGTTGCCTCGTGCCGTGTCATCCTGGATGGCTCCCGCAGTTTCTTCCCCTCTGGTAGATATGGAGGGGGGATGAGCTCATCTTGCCTCGGTATCACTTCCTTCCATGGCACCAGTTCCTTTGGGTTCTTACTACAGTCCTCTACGGCCACAATTAGACTTGCCGATGGTGTAGATGAATTCCACTCATGGTAATGCCAATTCAAGAAAGCTCGGACAACTGCTTTGCGGGTTTCTGAATCCAGTTCGGTATAATCCAGCAGGACTGGAAGCACATCATCTCCTATATGTAATATGTATGTCTTGTCCTTCCGGCCCTTTTTAACGACGGTGTCGGATTCGATTTCATTGTCTTCCGTACCCAAACCAGGTGAGGTTGGCCAGCTTCAGATGAGTATGCTGATGCTCACTGAACTGTTTTGACACATATGACTTCCATTCTGGCAAGATGTCCTTCCAGTCATGCGTCCTCTCGAAACTTTCCCCGTTTCCGATCTCCTCATTGTAATTGTGGCTGTGTTTGTATCACTCAGGATTGTCTCCTGTAAGTGATGTATTTCACTCACCTTGAAACCATGAGTTTGTCATCCTCACTCTTCCAAGCCGAGAGGATGAACAGGCGCATCCCGGCTTTCTTGAACATTTCGCAGGCCACATACCAGAGCAAGTCCTCGCTCTTCCGCCTCACAGTGTCTGCCTGAATACCCGGAGGGACTCCTTGTGCATTCCACTGTCCGGCCATATCCGTAGCATCTTCTATCTCCTTCTCGGTGAGAGAATTCACCATGTTGGTGAGATACCTGGAGTAGTGGTGCATCATCTCTGGCTTCCCAGGATTTACTCCGGTGTCATCTTGAATCTTTTTCAGAAGCTCCTTCTTCCGGAGAGCTCCCACCACTGTATGATACGTCCACTTCCTCCCGAGATTGATAGGAGCTTTAGTATCCTTCTTCTTTTCTCCATGATTCTGCAGCCATTTTCTGTAGACCTGGATGTCAATGACGTCAATGATTATCTACAGTTCATGTGACAACAAGCTCACCGTCTTTCGGGATCTCAAGAGATTTTTATCCATCTTGGGCGCCTTCAGCCGAGCTTCGGTTGTGGCATCCCTCCAGATCACATTTCTCTCTTGACCCGAACCGGAGTCCCATTGCTCCAAATAAGATTCCAGTATAGTCACTTCTTCTTTGTTTAATGGCACCTGCTTCTGAGGCTCTTCATCTGACTCTGAGTTGCTCCCTGTCATTGATGAAATATGTTGGAATATTGTCATATCCCGTATTCCGGACCTACATCCGATAATATTCCCACACCATCATCCGGACCTTCGGATGTGCTATCTATGTCTCCAGTACCCATCCGGATCCCTGCACCTCTGCACATCCACATCCGCATGTCCACGTCCAGATCCCTTATCCTTCGCAGCTAGCCTGCATCATTCATCCTTGTCCCATTGCCCTAATGCCACATCCTATATATCCACGCATCTCATCCGGACCATATCCGATCCGGTCTGATCCGATGTATAGATCCGCTACCGATCCGATATAGATAAGCTTCCTAATTCATTTCCTGTTCTTATAACGTTATACACAGCCTATTCGGTATTTCCTCTATTCCACTGTTTCGGTTATATCTATTACCGGTATGCTTACTGATCTGTTAACCTATGTTCATTTCCGACTCGCATTTGTCAACCTTTGCATATGCTTCGTACATAGCCTCAGACTCTGCTTATTGATCCTTCTGTTATTTCTCTTAGTATATAAACTCGTGTATATGTCTTGTAGTACCTCAGTCTGAATATCATATTAGTCCTCGCACTAGTCTTCACTCTAAGTCCTCATATCAGTTCTAGTCTTCCAACTTAGTTGTTATCCATCTCAGGCCTAGGGAGTTTCTCCCTAGGCCAGAGCTCTGCTTATCCGATACTCCGCTCCTCCGCTCCTCCGCTCCTCCGCTCCTCCGCTCCTCCACTCATCCAAAGTTCCGGAAGTTCGTCCGGAACTTTCCCGTGGTCCTCCGGACCTATTCTGCTTCGGACTTTGTCCTTGCAGCCTTTCCTCTGTTTACTTCTACTCAGGACAAGTCCCAAGTAGCCATTATACATATCTGTATCAGGACAAAACCTCATCGTAATTTCCGGAAGTTCCTCCGGAACTTTCCCGCACTCATCCGGAAGTTACTTGCACCCATCCGGAAAGTCCTTCCGAAGTTTCCCGCACCTTCGGATGTCCTTCGGACGTCTTCAGACTTTCCTCGGACACCAATCTGAAATTAAGGGCACATACTCAGGTAAGGGGCGCAGCGCACGAGCTGAAGCCAAGCCCCTCAGAATCAGTCCTACCCTTTGTGCATGGTCTTAACAAATATGAATACGACAGAAGTGCAAGAAGGTTCACAGAAGTTTAATTTCAGCAAGGTTTCCCAGATTATGGTTTAGATAATTAGCATGCGTGGGACACACAGATCAAACAGGAGCCAATTAGGGAAAGTCCATAACAGGGATAATGAAATTGTAGATCACATATTGACCATCACATCATCATCTTAACAGATCTAAACATGGGGAAATCAAAGGCAAAGGAAGTTACGCCTCCCAGAACCGTACATGTGGTGAAATGGAGTAGGAAAAGAACCACTCGAGGTATCAAAGGACAGTGGGTGACAGCGGAGCATACCAAGTCAAGCAAATCAGTGCAGTCATCACCCACCAAGTCACCCACCAAACAATTGTCGGATGGATTGATGTACAGATTCTCCGAAGACTTCCATGGAGGATATGACAACCAAGGGAGCATCAATCCCATCCGACTTCCAAAAGGTTCAAGGAAAAAGACGAGAAAAACCTTGGCAAGTCAAAATGTACAGATTTTTATTGATATCAGGCTCATCCGAGTTCGAAACCGTAGACTCCAAATGAATATCTTTGGCAGTGGACTTTTAGGACACAGGATTATCTGAACATCCTGCTAGAACACGAGGCACCACCTCCAAACCGGGTTTGCTGCTTGTGCGATGGAGATGGAACACAGAAGTGCCAGGACTGTCTAGCTGAGCCCATATTTTGCACGAGGTGCTGCCGGACTCAGCATTCCTTGCTGCCTTTCCACCAGATAAGTCAATGGAACGGCGATTTCTTTGAAGAGACAACTCTCACCAAGTTAGGGGTGGAGATTCACCTTGGCCACAGAGGACAACCTTGCCCCCACCACTGTTGGGAATAGGAAGACACCAATGACGGGGAGGGATCTACCGCACCCTCGGTCTTCGGAACCCCAGGCATTGGGGCTCCGGACAGGGGCAATGATTTATCTGATGTATTTATCAAGTCCGGATCTCGGACTGTCTGGCCAGAACCCCCGGAAGCAAACATACCCACACCGGGCAGATGTCAGATGACAGTTGTCGACACCTCGGGAATCCACGTCATGTCAATTTGTTTTTGCCAATGCTCTGATGCACTCACAGCGGACAAGCAGTTGTTTGAGATGGGCCTATTTCCGGCATCGTTCACCTGCCCAAAGACAGCCTTCACTTTTGCATTGCTGGACGATTTTATTCGGGACAACCTGGAATGCAGCACTTCCTGTATGAACTATTACAGCAAACTCAGGCAAATCACATCCAGCATGTTCCCTCATTTAGTGCCAGTAAAGTCTGTTTCATGCCGCCATTTATCAACTAACAAAAATGTTGGTAGGACTGATATAGGGAGTTACTCAGAGTAGCCAGGCAGTGGCACCAGCTGAAGCTATTGAAGTGGAATGGATTTGGCCATGAGCAGAGGGACCTGAATGATGGCAAGCTGGCATTGTTCTGCCCGGCATGTCCACAGCCAGGGATAAACATAACTTTGCCTAATGAAGAAAACACTACAACGCAGTGGCTATACTCCTGTTCCCTGGTGATGGATGGAAATTTTAAAGCCGAGCATCTGCACCCAACCCACCCGGAAGATGAGGTCTGGTTGACTGACAGAAAAGGCTACATGGCGGCGAGAGCCAGATACCGGGCCCATCTGGCGATCACCGAAGATTCGACCCAGCGGTCGGAATGCAACAACCATAGGGCGGTAAACCAGGCAAACACATCTCGGCACAAATTAGAAGCTACCGGAATCGGTGGGTGCGCATGTGCCCACCATGGTTGCTTTGTGCCCAATTCAATGGTGGATTTCCAAAAAGGGGAGAGGTAGGGGCTTCCAAACATCTAAATACACGTCTCACATTCTGGGAGTAGACAAATGAACATGGACTACACTTTGTGCAACGCACTGGCTCACAATACCAATGGACTCGGCCGAGCATTGACATTCTACGATGTCAACTGTCAGTACAACAAGCATTTAATTCGGGTAGAAGATAGCACTCATTTGTCCATTCCTTCCGGAATGGCAATAATTCCGGGTATAGGCCTGTGGCACGTTCACGGGCATCAAGACAAATGTTTTGTCCGGTACGCATCAAACTTTATTCCTGGGGCCGGATGAATAGATGGTGAAATCAGAGCCCATTCAGTCACATAGTCTGTAAAATACAGGCAGCCGAGGTTGAAAATATGCTGTTCCACACAGGCCAGTGGATGTCGGCCGATTGAATGTGTGTGCCCGAGTTAAACATTCGGCTGACTGACTAACTGATGTACCATTGGAACAGCTGGGCCTATACACGCTGTTGCTTAATATTGACATATCGGCCGGTCGCCAAGAAACAAAGATGGTGGATTGTGACGCTCTCAACCCGGCCCATGTAGACAATAGTGACTGTGTGTACCGGTCAGCCGATGCAAATAATGGGTATGACGGTATCATGCAGGCCGATGCAGAGTATATCTCTTGTGCATGTCGGTCAGCCCATCTAAAATATATGCCTTATGCTTATCAGACGGCCCACGTGATGAGAATGAATTCACGATGGTCTCCGGTCAGCCGATAGGAACAATTGTCTGGTATACTCGGGTGGGCCATTGGAACCTATCTGATCCGGTCAGCCGATGGAAATATATTCCCGATGCCATCAGGTCGGCCAATATACAGGAATGTCTGATACAGTCGTGTGAGCCCCTGACACGGACACCATCATGTGGGCCAGTGGAACGAATTCCCGATGCCATCAGGTCAGCCAATATAAAGGAATGCCTGATACAATAGGGTGGGCCGACGAAACCAATACTATCTGGTCGGCTGATAGAAAAATGTTCCCGATGTCATCAGGTCGGCCAACATGAGGAAATGGCCGAGGCAATCGGGTGAGCCGATGACGCAGATCCTATCCGGTCGGCCGATAGAAAGACGTTCCTGATGCCATCAGGTCGGCCAATATGATGGAATGGCCGATGTAATCAGGTGAGCCGATGAAATAGAGACTATCCGGTCGGCCGATAGAAACACGATCCCGATGCTATCAGGTCGGCCATTACGAGGGAAAGTCCGATGCAATCGGGTGAGCCGATGAAATAGAGACTATCCGGTCGGCCGATAGAAACACGATCCCGATGCTATCAGGTCGGCCATTACGAGGGAAAGTCCGATGCAATCGGGTGAGCCGATGACATAGAGACTGTCCGGTCGGCCGATAGAAACACATTCCCGATGCCATCGGGTCGGCCAATGCGAGGGAAAGTCTGATGCAATCGGGTGAGCCGATGAAACAGATCCTATCCGGTCAGCCGATAGAAAGACTTTCCCGAAGCCATCAGGTCGGCCAATATGAGGGAATGTCCGAGGCAATCGGGTGAGCCGATGAAACCAATACTATCTGGCTGGCCGATAGAAAGATGTTCCCGATGCCATCAGGTCGGCCAATATGAGGGAATGTCCGAGGCAATCGGAGGAGCCGATAAAACAGATCCTATCCGGTCAGCTGATAGAAACATTTGCCTGCTAATATTAGGTGGGCCGCTGAAACTGATGCAATCTGGCCGGCCAATGAAAATAAATCCTCTATGGCATCAGGTGAGCCGATACAAATGGATGCCTGATAAAATCGTCCGAGACAATGAGGAGAACGCTCGGGTTCTATCAGGTGGGCCAGTGTGGAACGGGTCTCCTGTGCGCATCGGTTAGCGGATGTCAGCACCATCACTCGGGCTCCAGCTTTAAGGATTCAACAACATTGATTCAAATGAACCTGCAACATTGTGATGACTATGTACCAAGTTAAATGCAACTGTAATGTACCATTATATGGAATCACACAATTGTCTAGGCTGAAACTGAGACATCCCAATCTATATTCATGTAACTCGCATACTGTGGCCGAGGTGTCCCCACAAAATTGTGAAGGCTATCGCGCATGAACCATGTCCACACAATGTGATCACCGGTGAATGTGACCCCATGCCTCACGATCAGTCCAGAGCATGCAACCATGGCGCCAGAGTTGTATCGTAACTGTATACCGAGGTTGGATAAGGTCATGAGCCCGTCGTAATAATGGCCTACACTGGTCATTACGTCGAACCCCTCTGGAGTAGATCACGGATCTCTGTGCAGAGGGCACTGCCGGTTACAAATAACAGCTGCGCAGTTGAGCACCAAGGCCCAAAGTTGCAAACGAGTATAAATCTCATCGAGGCCATTGTCCATAGCCCATCGGGCGAGTTGTATCTGGGTTTTAACCGAGGTCCAATATAACTCTGGATGCATCACCCACAGAGCCGCAGAGGCTAGGAGCGCCGAGCGCTGCATGGATGTTATAACAATATGAGCTCCTTCCCCCTTGAGCGTACCTGACACCTCGGGTGCGAACACACCGGTGGGAGGAAAACCATATGGCTGGAACAGTTGGGTGAGCAGACATTACAGTGGAAAAAGCAGGCCTGACCTCTTGGCCTTGCTGGAACCAGCAAGGAGCCATGTTGATGCATCCTGGAGTCAGCGGGTCCCGGTCGCTCTTATGAAAATACCCTGCGTATGTTCGCCAATGGGTCTCTTCTCCACTGGTCATGCTTGTCTTGAGGAGATGACCCATGCCAATGGTGGCTTCTTCCATGTTGGCCTATTGTGTCAGTGTGAATGTTGGCCGATACGCAACAATACATGGGCTTACTTGTATCCAGAGACTAATAGCCTCTGGTAGGTACCACAGAATAATACGGCTGCCAGAATCCACGAGAACCGAGGGCGTGTCAAGCAACTTTTGAGAACTATGAGGAAACTTTTTGGACAGAGCCTCCTCATGTTTTGTGATCCGGCCGGTAGAGCGTTTGTTAAGGGCCTCGTTGTAACGAATCATATCAAGATCAAGGTGAACTGTGGTGCGTCAGCAAACCACAGACTATATTCAGGAATGACTCACTTGGATGTAAATATGCATCGGCAAGAACTCGGGCCAACTGCTGACATGCAAGCATTGTTGGCACATCCAATGTGAGCAGAGGCAAGACTGACTGTTGCCGGCGACCGACATGGAAAGCAAATAGCTGGTGCACAAAGTCACCAGCGATGCATGTGGTATGTAAAGCCCAGTCAGTCGGAATTGGAGTCATCTGCATGTGCAGAACAACTGGGATAATTGATTGTTAGCTTATATGGGACAGGACCGAGATTCATTGAGTAATACTATATACATTTGGAGCATGAACATAATCTTGGTGATACTACCGATGTCTATTTAGTCATTATGTACACACTGCCGGTAATGACGTTCTGATCAATGATAGACAAGCACAATTGATGTGAAGTCAATCCTTGCCAGGCAATTGCCTACCAGAATTTAAGAGCTCTTCCTCCAGCTCGGCAATCGGTCCCTCAAGTTGAGACATGGTGGACGTGGCTGCAGCGGCGATCTCAGCCTTCTTCTCAAGCAAAGAAGCCATTGATTCGCCGAGATGTTGAAGGTGGGCTCTTGCGGCCACAATTTGGTTGAAGAGAGCTTCGCCATCCACTTGACTGGTGACCGCAGGACCCGGCGCAAGGATGGCTCCCATCGGCTAAGGATTAACATGAGAGTAAGTCCATCATACAGCAGAAAGAAAGAGAGAGAGAAAATGACCGACCAGTTGTTCAAAGTGGTCTTGGGTCATCTCCATGACCTCCTGCAAATTCAAGACCGGCAGTTCAAAACTCAAGTGGTCAAAGCGATCCTTCCACCAATCATAGGAATAGTTAGGAACAACTCGGTGGTGGGACGTCATTCCAGGGCGATGCGGAGAGCAGTGAAGAAAGAATTCATCATGCAATTCCTCGGCAGTGATGGTTCCAGTTTGGAATCGGGTAAATCTGCCGATGATGCTGCGCAAAAGGTCGGGCATGGTTGGGTGGATGTTAAGAACCACTGATATGTTGATATATGGAAATACAAAACACTGATTTAGGAATCAGCTACAAGATCACAATGGCCGACCGGTTGACCGATGTGGTACTTACATCTGCCTCCCACTGAAGGTGCCGACTGAAGGTGGCCTTGTAATCCAGCGTCCGAGGGATGTGGTTTCGGTTGCAAGCCAGCCAGATGGCGGCGAATCGAGACATGGCAAACTCTAGAACATTGGCAGCATCCCAAGGAGTAAAGTCACTCAGTTCATATGTATGCAATGTTAAGGAGTTGGACATGATGGTGGTAGTTTACATCAACACAGAAAAAGTTTTATGGGGATCAGAATTGTACTGATGACTAATCTAGCGGCTGCATGTGGACCCCTGTCACTCCGCAACCTCAGCCACCCCTTTTGTTCTGTCAAAGCTGTCTTCCGCATGCTGTGAGAGTCGGAGATACATTTGAGCCTGGCGGGCTGCATAGCAGCGGTGCCCAGTGATTTCCTTTGCATCAGCCTCCTGCATTTGGCGGACCCATTCTTGAGATTTATGCATGAAGAATGCAACGGTCCATGTCATTTCTCGACCGACCAGCAGCAGCTCCTCTTCCCAACGATTGCGCAGTGCCAAAGTCCTGAGCCAATGGATACGGTAAACTATTTTGCCAGCAAATTACACCATATAGGAAGAGGTAGGTCGGCCAAATACATACATTCATTCATCCAGTCATTGCTGGTAGAATCCCCCTCGACGTCAATGGACCAAAACCAGGCTAATGTGCTATTTCTTTGACCGCGGGCATTTGGGTCTGCCACCACGGTAGTGGCCTTGAGGTCAGCCTTCTCCAATCGCCGATACTTCATCAATAAGTCATCGGCACCGAGATTGATGAGCTGCTTCCGGCATTTTGCGTAGATCTGTGTGTTGAGGTTAAGAACTCTGTCAACTGAGTGCACACGAGCCCATGCTCTGGTCAACCGTGCTTGTGACTTCGCCGACCGAACCGTGGTGTGAAAGAGAACGGCCTTGTCGGCCAAGTTGACCCTCACAGCATGCAATGCATCGTTTGCTTGGCCCTCTCTTAAGACTATTTCTTGTAGCACAAGGTCGGCGATGCCCCACTCGGCGCACCTTTCAATGCTGATGTTCAACGGTAATGGAATCACCACGGTCTCGGGATTGAACTCCACCGGTATATCACGTTGGTCTTCATCATCTGACCGATCGGCAGCCTCCGATGATGATCCGACGGAATCCAATTCTGTTGAGCCCCTTCAGTGACAAATTCTGTATTATACGGGCCACCCGACCTCCATAATATCCCGTATGAGACGGGCCAGCTGATCATGGGCCCATGTTGTGTATATTCTCGATGATGACGGATGGGCCAGGACTCATATTATTTCCGATGGAGACGGGTGGGCCCATGTATGCCAATGATATATATCCTTAATGTTGACGGATGGGCCGGGGGAATATGATCATTCATGGAGATGGGTGGGCCCATCTGGGTAATATGTAGAGTAGGATATTATAGACAGCTGGGCTGAAGAGAGATGTAAGACAAATATCGTTATATAGACGGGCGGGCCGATGTGGGTGTATTACATATATGGGTGGGCCGAGGTAGGGGAATATTACATAGATGGGTGGGCTGACGTAGGGTGTATTACATATACAGGTGGGCTGACGTGGAATGTATTACATATACGGGTGGGCCGACAAAAGGGATATCAAATAGACCGGTGGGCCAAGGGTGCTATAAAATATTTATTACATAGACAGGTGGGCCGAGGTGGGGTATAATTATATAAACGGGTGGGCCGATGTAGGATGTATTATATAGACGGGTGGGCCAACATAGGATGTATTACATAGATGGGTCAGCCGATGTGGGGGATAATACATAGACGGGCGGGCCGACGGGGGTGTATTACATATATGGGTGAGCCTAGATATGTTCCATCAAGACATACAGCTGATGTAGCCACCAGCGAATCAAACACATAGGATACATGTACACTATCAGTGCATATACCTACCATCAACCACCAAATCTAAACCCCTAAGCACAAAAACATGAATCTATCATGTGTGGCATTGACCAATAATCCAGGACTGAAGTGGAAAAACCCCACACCTGAACCCTGGTGTGCAACAAATCCTATTTCTAAGCATGGACACCAGAAGCACAACACTCACAAAAATATATATGTCAAATTTTCAGTGCCAAACCCCAAACCGAGATGTACCAACCCCCGAACCCCGAAACCCGAGAGTGCCGGGTCTCGGGTATTGGGTGTCCGGAACTCGGAACTTGGGAGAATTTGGGGAGATCAATACAATTTAATTTACAATCGAGTTGATTGACAACACATTGACTTACCCATGTTTGCAATATATTTTTGTTTAGACATACCTAGTTCCGAGTTCCGGACACCTG
>NW_024539667.1:0-95107 GCF_016647785.1 Suillus fuscotomentosus | reverse complement strand
AAATAGATCTTACACGCTTCTGGCATACTCCTCATATGCTTCTTGTGCATATGATTCACACTTTCCATATCAGTAACTAAGCTAACACTTTGACTATCAGACCTGATATTCAATTGCATATTGCATGTACATACATATATATTGCACTGACCACAGTATCACCTATCATCTAAGTAGGGGAGAGGAGTTGCCTCCTATACTTAGAAGTCAAATGTACTATTTCTTCTTAAGAAGAAAGGGTGTTTATTTGACATATACTTTTCATATATTTCTCACACACTTCTCATTTACTTCTCGTGTACATCTCATGCACTGCACATATATTTCTCATATACTTCTCACACACTTTTCACATACTTCTCATGCACTTGTCATGGACATCTTACACACTTCTTGCATACTTGTCATAGGTGGCCTACATCTTATGCACATCTTATGTACTTTGCATATATCTCATATACTTCTCATATACTTCTCACAGACTTCTTACATACTTCATATGCACATCACATTTACTTCTCATGTACTTCTCGCACATTTCTCACTAGCACACCCATTCTGCCTTCAGCACAGGAAGAGAAAAAGTGCTTCACACTCTCATTTTTAGAGTCTTGGCCTCTGCTCACCCCAATAAATCGTGCATCTTGAATAGATGTACATACAAGTAGAATCTACCACACTATGTAAAATTACATTGTAAATTATATCAGTCAGTTGCACATTCTTTAAAAGGATTTTAACAATAGACAAACATACAATCTACTACAATAAAATTACAAAATATGTAACAGTATCATTGTACTTCTCACGCACTTCTCATACACTTCTCACATACTTCTCACATACTTCTTAACCACTTCTCACACACCTCTCATCCACTTCTCACATTCTTCAGTTTTTAATAATCTGCATTGTCTGTTTCCTTATGATTTGTTATGCCACGACCTTTGTCATTTATTTTCTGTCACCACATATATTTGTTATCCACACAATTGTATCATATGTTGATCCATTGTCAGTGTTATTTTTTACTATATGTATGTATCATAAATAATTACAATAGGGAAACATGTGTTAAATTGTGCGCCACAATGACATGTTCTCCCTTTCTTCTTAAGATTTACTTCTCACGTACTTCTTATGCACTTCTCACATACTTCTCATGCACTTCTCAATTGACTTTTCACACACTCACATACATCTCATATATCACACACTTCTGGCACACTTCTCACATACATCTCATATATATCTCACACACTTCTTGCACACATCTTGTATACTTCTCATATGCTTCTCATGCATGTCACTCACACTTCTCATACAAGTAACTAAGCTGACACTTTGACTACTAGACCTGATATGAAATTGGATATTGCATGCACATTGTCATCCAAGTAGTGGAGAGCCGTTTCCTAATACTTTGTGGTCAAACCCAATAATTCGTAGTTCTTAGTTGATATGCTTTATCCAAAAATGTTGGACATGACACTTTGGCATTGCACATTGTAATTATATCTTCAGACATTCTTTCTCTCATATGCTTCTCATGTCCTTTTGCACACTACTCACATGCATTTCATATATCTGGCACACTTCTCACATACTTTTCATGCATTTCTCAAGTACTTCTGGCACACCTCTTATGTACTTCTCCCATACTTCTCATATACTTCTCATGCACTTCTCATACACTTCTCATCTATTTCTCGTGTACTTATGCCAGACTCAGAGCACCTCATGTCACCTCACAGTGTACTTCCTTAGAACTAGACTGATACATGCCACCTCATGCATCAATCACTTAGAGGCTGGATCTGCCTCATGTATTTATCTTGACATAGAACCCTGCTTCATGATATCATATCTCTGACTGAGATAGATCCATAGATACACACTCCTTCTGAACCTTATAGGATAGACCAATATGGCTTGGACACATCTTTGTATTCCTTACTTTGATATACTTGGTGTTCCATCAGAACCCCTTTCAAAGTGACTTCTAGTTCCTCTGTCTTGACCACACTTTTAAGGCAATTCAATGCTACCTTAGCCATACATCTGTTAGCCCTACAGCTTGAGAGCCACTGTGCTTACCAAGCTTGTCAGAAAATACCTCAGGCTTCATTTGAGCTAGAACTTGTCCTTCTGTCTACATGTGACCGCTAGACAATTAGCCATTTGGCTAGAGAAGGCTTGACCTATCTAAATCGTAACACTTTGTCATTCATTTCCTATTAAGATATATATTTATTGTGTGGAAAATTGTGTCATATGTTGTTACATTTTCATTTATTGTTTACTGTATGTATGTATGTGAAAACCACATGAGCACATGAGCATTCACACATCCCTTACATCTCATACAATTATTATGTACTTCTCATACACATCTTGCATACTTCTTACTAGCACACACTTCTCACACACTTCTCACACACTTCTCACATACTTTGTACACATCTCATATGCTTCTCATCTACATCTCATGCACTTCTCATACACTTCTCATCTACTTTGCATCTACTTCTCTTGCACTTCTCATAGACTTCTCATGCACTTTGTATACACTGCTTGCATACATCTTACACATATCTCATATACTTCTCATGTACTTCTCCTATGCTTCTCATGCACTTCTCATATACTTCTCACACACTTCTCATATGCTTCTCATGCAATTCTCACACACCTGTTCTGCCTTCAGCACAGGTCGCAAAAACAGAGTGTTGTGCGCTCTTTTTAGGCTCTCTGGCCTCAGCTTCATCCTAATAATTCTGAAGGCTCCTGATGAGCATTGTTCCTTTGTCACAGGAAGCCAAGGAGGGCTGCATCCTAATAAATTGTGCATTTTGAATAATTTTGAAAATACATTTATGAGCATTTCAACAAAAAACTAAAAGTAAAATATACCACACCATGTAAAAGTATGTAGTACATAAGATCAGTCAGTTCAACATTCTTTGAGCAGGATTTTGACATAAGTAAAATTACAAAATATGTAACAGTGTTATTGAATGCATTTATTTTCTCATTTTCCTGCTTCCCATCCCCCATTGTGTACTGTCTCCCATCCTCCCAGCTTTCTGTTTCTGTCATATCCTGCATTCCGGACCCGGACCTATCACACATATCATTTCCGGATATCCGGATCTGGCCAACGTCTATCTATGTCCGGATCCGACCCGCGTCTAACTTCCATGCCTTATCCCTTTGTATGTTCCTACTCCGGTTAGACTATATCATTTTCCGTACCTTGTTTCATTTCCGCCCTTTATTTTCCTTTGATCTAATCTCTGGGTTCATTTACTGTTTTCCGATAGACTAGCGTTTGACTTTCTATACACTCCGTCCACCGCTTTGTATAGCTTCGGACTTCGCATCTCAGTAGTATATAAACCCTGTAGAATCTATGTACATCCCTAGTTTGAATATTATCTTAGACTCTGCTCATTCCTTCCTCCGCACAACTTGAGCTATCCTCTCGTCGACCTCCGCTCGTCTTAGGATTGATTCCTATAGATTTGTCACCTCCGCCTCTACCTTTGGTAGTCCTCCGCTGTTTCCTTTCTAGTTCGGACTTCGTCCAGATTAGTCTTGTCTCTCATTCCCGAAATGTCCACCAAAATTTCTGCGCATCAGACATCGGATTCTGGACATCGCCCGACGCCCTCCGGACATTGTCCAGTAACCTTTGGACAGTGTTTGAGAGCCTTCGGAAGTTAGGGGCATGTACTCGGGTAAGGGGCACAGCACACGAGCTGAAGCCAAGCCCTTCGGATTTGACCCTTGAGCACGTTCTTAACAGTTTCCAATTTTCTGTCCTCTCATTCTCCAGCTTTTGAGTCTCTACATTGCTTTGTGTCCTTTTTATTTCCACATATGTGTGTTGTCCCCCTGTCTGCAAGATTGTATCATATGTTGTTCCATTTTCAGTTTTATTATTTACTGTATGTATGTACCATAAACAATTACAATAGGGAAAATACTTGTGTTGCATGCAGTGGTGATTGAGTTGGCACTCAAAAACACATCACAAAGCCACGTGAACTTCCAAAAGGAGGTTTTAGCGAGGTAAGCAATGTGGCCTTAGGCAAATCTAAGCATGTCTAAGCATGTCTAGGCAAAAACCACATGAGTGCGTGAACATTTCCAAAACCTTTCTCCCTTTCTTCTTAAGATACTTCACATCTACTTCCCTTGCACTTCTCATGTACTTTTGCACACTTCTCACATACTTCTCATATACTTCTCATGCACTTCTCATTCACTTCTCATCTAATTCTCATGCACTTCTCATGTACTTCTCATGCATTTCTCAATTGACTACTCACACACTTCTCATACACTTCATACTAGCACACACCTGTTCTGCCTTCAGCACAGGAAGCAAAAAGAGCACTTTGTGCTCTTTTTTTTTTTAGCTTCCTGGCCTCAGCTTTATCCCAATAATTCTGAAGGCTTTTGATAAGCACTGTTCCTTTGTCACAGAAAGCCAAGGAGGGCTGCACCCTCCTTTGGCTTCCTAGCCTCGGGCTGCATCCTCATAAATTGTACATTCTGAATAATTTTGAAATACTTTCATGAGCACATTGTGTCCGATGTCCTTCCATCTCCCATCTTGTGTTTTGTAAAATACACTAGATAAATGAAATAAGCAAAAGTCACACAAGTGCCCAAGTGTTTCTAAAACTGTTGTACTTTACTTCTTAGGAATCCCTTAGGCTGGAGCTTGGCTCCTCCCACTGGTATATAATCTAAGAAGTAAAGTGTGATGGTTTC
The DNA here is from genome assembly GCF_016647785.1 of Suillus fuscotomentosus. Lineage (NCBI taxonomy): Eukaryota > Fungi > Basidiomycota > Agaricomycetes > Boletales > Suillaceae > Suillus > Suillus fuscotomentosus. The sequence continues at coordinate 90,325 of NW_024539667.1, read as the reverse complement.
GGGAGGAGTCATCAGCTTGTGTGGCTTTTGCTAAAGGCCACATGGGAGCGCTTAGCTCGCTTAACCTTGATTTGGCAACTTGCATGGTTTTGTCACATTTTCAAACACCGACTCAAATAGTGTCACTTGTTGGGAACTTAGCACGACCTTGGTGACTGTATATGTACATGGCATTAAATAATGAAATTTTTTTGCTTGAGCAGGCCAAAGATGTGTGATTAGATTTGAGTGTTTTTTCTACTGTAGGGGAAAACAAATATGAGATAAAAGAGATTGGGAGATGAATGACAGAAGGTTATGAAAAAAATAAAAAAGGGAGAAAAAGATCACTTAGAGACTTAAAAACTGGAAATTGGGAGGACAGGAAAATGGGAATGGGAAACTGGGAGAATGAGAGAACCAGAGGACGGGAGACGGGAGACGGGAGACGGGAGACGGGAGACGGGAGACGGGAGACGGGAGACGGGAGACGGGAGACGGGAGACGGGAGACGGGAGACGGGAGACGGGAGACGGGAGACGGGAGACGGGAGACGGAGACGGGAGACGGGAGACGGGAGAACATGGGAAAACTGTGAAAATAAATACATTAAATTATAGTGTTACATATTTGTAACTACAAACTATTAGGTTTGACCACAAAGTATTGGGAGACGGCTCCATACTACTTGGATGATGAATGTGCTATATGGAGACTAATATATAAGTAAGTACATAGAAATATGGAACCCTTTAGGCAAAAGTAGTGGCTGAAGATTTCAGATCCAAAGTATGTATAAATAAACATGAGGTGCTGCGGATGATGGGAAAACATGTAATAGCACTTGCTACAATGTGATTAATGTGTGAAATAAGTATCTATGCACCTAGTGGGGCTAGCAAGACAAGACAGAACATGGATAGGACAAGTGTGCAGGAAAATATTGTGTCTGATGTGGCAGAAATGTCGGGTTTGCTACTCAAAGAGTCGGGCCCACTGATCAAAGTGTTGGGTTTCATTGGGAAGTGAATATTGTGCAACAGGCATTTGACAAGATGCATGAAATAGCTGAATACAAGCCGAGTGGGAGCTCAAGTGTTACAATGTGAGAACCACATGAGCACACAAGCATTTCTGACACTGTTCTCCCTTTCTTTTTAAAATTTACCTCTCATGCACTTCATACACAGTGCTTACATACTTCTCACACAAAGTACCCAAATGTTCCTGCAACCATTATACTTTACATCTTGCATGTACTTCTCATGCACTTCTCATCTACTTCTGATAGACTTCTCTCACACACTTCTCATATACTTCTCATGCACATCTCGCACACTTCTTACACACTTCTCATATACTTCTCATGCACTTCTCAAGACTTCTCTCGCACACTTCTCACACACTTCTGATGTACTTCTCATGCAATTCTCATACACTTCTCATGCACTTCTCAAGACTTCTCGCACACTTCTCATGCACTTCTCAAGACTTCTCGCACACTTCTCATATACTTCTCATGCACTTCTCGCACACTTCTCACACACTTCTGATGTACGTCTCATGCAATTCTCAAGCACTTCTCACACACTTCTCGCACACTTCTCATGCAATTCTCAAGTACTTCTCACACACTTCTCACACACTTCTCAGGACTTCTCGCTCACTTCTCATATACCTCTCATGCACTTCTCACACACTTCTCACACACTTCTGATGTACTTCTCATGCAATTCTCAAGTACTTCTCATACACTTCTCATGCACTTCTCAAGACTTCTCGCACACTTCTCATATACTTCTCATGCACTTCTCATACACTTCTCACACACTTCTGATGTACATCTCATGCAATTCTCAAGCACTTCTCACACACTTCTCGCACACTTCTCATGCACTTCTTGCACACTTCTCACACACTTCTGATGTACTTCTCATGCAATTCTCAAGCACTTCTCACACACTTCTCATGCACTTCTCGCACACTTCTCATACACTTCTCAAGATTTCTCACTCACTTCTCACTCACTTCTCAAGACTTCTCGCACACTTCTCACACACTTCTCATATACTTCTCAAGTACTTCTCGCACACTTCTCATACACTTCTAATGCACTTCTCGCTCACTTCTCAAGACTTCTCACACACTTCTCATATACTTCTCATGCACTTCTCGCACACTTCTCACACACTTCTGATGTACTTCTCATGCAATTCTCAAGTACTTCTCACACACTTCTCATGCACTTCTCATGCACGTCTCAAGACTTCTCGCACACTTCTCATATACTTCTCATGCACTTCTCAAGATTTCTCACTCACTTCTCAAGACTTCTCGCACACTTCTCACACACTTCTCATATACTTCTCAAGTACTTCTCGCACACTTCTGATGTACTTCTCATGCAATTCTCAAGTACTTCTCACACACTTCTCATACACTTCTAATGCACTTCTCGCTCACTTCTCAAGACTTCTCACACACTTCTCATATACTTCTCATGCAATTCTCAAGCACTTCTCACACACTTCTCATGCAATTCTCAAGACTTCTTGCACACTTCTCATGCACTTCTTGCACACTTCTCACACACTTCTGATGTACTTCTCATGCAATTCTCAAGCACTTCTCGCACACTTCTCACACACTTCTCATGCACTTCTCGCACACTTCTCATACACTTCTCAAGATTTCTCACTCACTTCTCACTCACTTCTCAAGACTTCTCGCACACTTCTCACACACTTCTCAAGTACTTCTCGCACACTTCCCACACACTTCTCATGCACTTTTCAGGATTTCTCACTCACTTCTCAAGACTTCTCATATACTTCTCACACACTTTTCCCACACTTCTCACTCACTTCTCATATACTTTTGACACTCTTCTTTATATACTTCTCATCAACTTCTCATGCACTTCTCACACCGAAACTGCACCACAGACTATGCAGGCAGTGGTGGGTAGCCTGGAGGCTGCCTCGAGCCTCACCTGAGCTAGAACCTGTCCTTCTGTCTATGTGTGACTGCTAGACAATTAGCCATTTGGCTAGAGAAGGTTCAACATATTGAAGTCATAATACTTTGTCATTCATTTCCTATCAAGACATATATTTATTGTGTGGAGAATTGTGTCATATGTTGTTACATTTTCAGCTTGATTGTTTACTGTATGTATGTATGTGTGTGAAAACCTCATGAGCACATGAGCATTTCTGATACTGTTCTCCCTTTCTTTGTAAGATTTACCTCTCATGTACTTCTCATGCAGTTCATATACACTACATGCACAAATCTCACACCTTTCATACACTTCTTATGTACTTCTCATCTACTTCTCATGCACTTCTCGCATCCTTCTCACTAGCACATACTTCTCACATACTTTGCACACATCTCATATACTTCTCATGCATGTCTCACACACTTCTCATCTACTTTGCATCTACTTCTCTTGCACTTCTCATGTACTATTGCACACTTCTCATAGACTTCTCATGCACTTTGTGTATACTGCTTGCACATGTCTCACACACATCTCATATGCTTCTCATCTACTTCTCACACACATCTTGTATACTTCTCATGAACCTCTCATCTAATTCTCATGCATTTCTCAATTGACTACTCACGCACTTCTCATACACTTCATACTAGCAAACACTCATTCTGCCTTCAGCACAGGAAGCAAACAGAACCTACAATAGGGAAAATACTTGTGTTGCATATTGTGCTGCAGTGGTGATTGAGTTAGCGCTCAAAAATACATGACAAATCCACATGAGTTTTCACAAAGAGCTTTAAGCAAGGTAAGTGAAAACCATGTGGCTCTAAACATATTTAGGCGAAAACCACGTGAGCGCCTGTGCGTTTCCAAAACTGTTCTCCCTTTTTTCTTAAGATTTATTTCCCAATTTTCCCTGCCTCCCATCTCCCACTGTGTCCCATGTCCTCCTGTCTCCTGTTTGGTGAAATACACAAGATAAATGAAATCTGTGAAAGTCACATGAGTGCCCAAGTGTTTCTAAAACTGTCATACTTTACTCCTTAGATGTCCATTTTAGGCCTAGGGAGAAATTCCCTAGGCTGGAGCTCAGCTCCTCCCACTCATTTATTTGACATATACATTCCATACACTTCTCATGAAAGTCAAGCAAGCAAAGTGTCTTAGTGAATAAGTGAGGTCATTTTTCCACCCTGGTATATAATATTTTTTAGGGGGGAGGGGGGTATTTGTCCAATATCTCTACTTCTCACTTCTCACCACTTCTCATGTACTTCTCATCACTTCTCACTTACTTCTCATATACTTCTCATCACTTCTCATGTACTTCTCATCACTTCTCACCACTTCTCATTACTTCTCACCACTTCTCACTTACTTCTCATGTACTTCTCACTACTTCTCACTTACTTCTCATGTACTTCTCATCACTTCTCACTTACTTCTCATGTACTTCTCACCACTTCTCACTTACTTCTCATGTACTTCTCATCACTTCTCACTTACTTCTCATGTACTTCTCATCACTTCTCACTACTTCTCACTTACTTCTCACTTTACTTCTCACTTCTCATTTTGGATTTCTCACTTCTCACTTTTGACTTCTCACTTCTCGTATTACATAATCCATTTCTCATATTTCACATCTCATTTTTCATATTTCACTTCTCACTTCTCATATTTCTCACTTCTCACTTCTCATTATACCCCCCTCCCCCCTATGGGGGATTATACTATTAGGACCACCTGATAGCGTGCTGCCCTAGGGTGACCCACCCTCCTTGACTCAGAATATTAGATACAATGTTCGATTCGGTTGAACGCTTGTTCGATGTGATCGCTCCTAAGTCAACGTTGGCAACTTGATCTCCAAGTCATGTAAAATAGTAGCATATTACTCACATACTCTGCCGCTCTTTTCTCTGTGCGTCTTTCAGCCCCACGTTGGCGTCTTTCAGCTCTGCGATGATGGCCTCCAGGTCGGTGATGCGCTCAGCATCCAGAGCAGTCTGAGCTTGTAGGTCTTGTATCGTCTTCTTCATATTTGTTGCCTTATATTTTAGCCTATCAGCATGGGATGGACCGACTCAAGACATAGTTGACTAATACCTCGTGCAGCTTGTCTTCATCCATATCTTCATGAACCTTTGCATAGAAAATCAGTATGGACTGTATATGGAAGAGAATTTGGTGAACCCCCGAACATTGATATCAGCCATCCTGATGAGACCTGAAGTCGAACCCGAGGTGGTGTGAAGGCTTTGTAGGAATGCCGTACTCAGTTCTGACGAGGAGGAGAACCAAACTTGAAGGTTGTGGAAGTAAAGAGTTGTGAGTGAGATGTGTTTCAGGTTTGCGAAGCGTCGAGTGCCGAAGGTGATGGTACGAGACGAAAAAGATTCAAAGAGAGACTTACGAAGAAGAATGCGCTATCTATATGTCAGCGCACAGACCTGGCACTTTTGAAGTGCAGGAAATGTCAGGACCGCGTGTGGCTTACAAACTTTGCCCCTGATCAATGTTTGGAAATTTGGTCGACTGTTTTACCCAAGAGGTACCCGCTCGGGAAAAATGTACATGAGGCCACCTTACACCGCTCAGACCCTCCCCCCCTATCGGTATGAGTTGTTACACCGATCAACTATACCTTCAGGCGGATGTGAGTATCCGCGCACATTATCACAATTCTACTGGACATAAGGTGATAATATGCGTAAGACGTACTGGCATTCCACAAATATATGAAGGTGTCCATCATCCGGTCTAACGGTGAACACTTTGGAGAGTCGAGTAAGCGGGTCAACGAGCTCCTCGATGTCAGGCGGGAGATCTAACTTCTTCTTCGGATTGATATCAACCTTTAAGTATCATACGGTCAGCACCAGCAATTTTCCAGTCCATTACTCACCGGTGCACCTTCCATAGCATGAGATGCTTAGATCGAATTCATGCTTATTATTTTCCTTGATCAAATCTTTCAGTTTACCAACAGCCTTCGTCGATACAATCTCGACAGGCCTGGGGTGGTCGCCTAAGTAAGACTAAGCAGTTGAGGTTGAATTTTGGGACAAAAGTAAACGCACCCGGCTTGTCGTTGTCGATTAGGTAAGCATTCAGACGATCAGGAGCTGCAATTGAATCATTCTCTTGAATAAGTACCACTGAGTTAAGTGACAGGAGTGGTAACATCCTTCGACCAAAAAACTACCATCCAATTGGTCTCAACAACCGTTCGAATTCATTCTGATTTGTTTCGCACCAAGGATAATCCTCGGTATCTAAACATTTACCTCTTGGACAATATCTATATCGTTGACTATATTGATGCAGTTGGTGTTAAAGTTGCGTCATGAATCAATCAGGTCTTCCTACTCCACCCCTTACATCCGCCACGTCAACCACCAGCCCTGCACAGTCATCATCGAACGCAGCTGGTCAATCTGCAAGTGATGTATCGTTAGCCTCTATTGTCGCGACCATAACTTCGACGTCAAGTCCTTCCCAATTAAACCAATATCTGAGGAGTTGCGCATCCAAAGATGTCAGAGAAGTCCTGCTGGCCAGCATTTTGCCAGGTAGCCAAGATCCATTGACTCTGCTAAACGCGCGAGATCACACGCTTGGTATGCTTTACATTTTGTGAGTGAGTCTTATTGGAAAGTTTCATTACGCACACCGATCTCCTGCAGGTCTGTGCGACTGCATACTGTCGCGTCTGATAAGCCTTTGTGGCACCATATCGAGAGTTTTTGCCGCGATTTTATCCCCGAACATGCTCGTGTTGCTCCGGATCGAGGTTAGCCTGTCCTCACTTATGTGGTGGTACAATGAGGTCATATACATCCAGTGACACTTCTTGCAACTGGAATACGACAATTCTCTGAAGTTGAAGGAAATGTAAGATATATTATTGACTCAGCTCTCCACCTGATCTCAAGTTTCTTAGCCCAAACTTGCAATCGCGCCATTATCTGATTTGCTCGCAAAATATCCTCCAACCCTTTCGCATCTCACCACCATCCACCCTATTTTCCTGACAGTAAGGTTGCCAGCTGCGTTACCTCTCCAGTTTCCTGAATCGCCAGCAATTGTTACAGATTTGCGTCGCCACTCGCCACTTCTCAGCCGCGATCCCCGTCCTGGCTCATTCGATCACCACAATTGATCTCTCACTTTCCGACTTGACCTACCACGATAATTTAGTATACCACTACGCCGGCGGTATCGCACTTGCTGCGCTAAAGAGCTGGTCAGCTGCAGAAGAACTCTTTGAGATCTGCGCATCAAGTCCAGGCACAGCGGCTTCGGCTATTCAAATGGAAGCATTAAAGAAGTTGGTCCTCGTACAGTTGATATACCGCGGAAAGGTACGAGTATCCTCCATGGGTGAACGGCTCGCTCACGCACTCTGATTGGTCAGACGTCACCTCCTTCCAAATACATGCACCCGATTCTTATGCGATTGTTCAAGGCGACACCTTATGCAAGTTTTACGAATGCATATCCTCTGCAACGCGACTACCTTCGCACGATAGTCGAGAACGAGCAGCAGCTATTCACCAATGTACGATATTGAAATCGCATGAATATGTGTATCGTTAACCACGCGTATAGGAAAGAACTCTTGGTCTCATCACTCAGGCACTCGACCGTGCGCCCCGTTGGGCCATAAAGAAACTCACAACCACCTATTTGACGTTACACTTATCCGATATCGGACGAGAAGTGGGAATTTCGGACGAGAATAAAGTGAAATCTCTGATTTTGAGCATGGTGGATTCCTTTCCCTTGGCAAATCGTACGAATAACTGATGCTTTGTGCTAGATTGAGTGCTCAGAAATCTCCGCGGAGCTGTCTGCAGATGGGACTGTGTCGTTCTCGGACCCACCAGTGAAATTCGAGAAGACTGACGTCGACCGAGTGTTGTCACAGGCACAGCAGCAGGACGCCCTTCTTGTGAGGCTTGAAAAAGAAATGGAAAGGAACAAAGAATATCTGACAAAGGTGTGTCCTCGACGTGCGAACCCTGTCGGCTCCGACACTATTTTCTGCTCGACCACGTTGCTTTGACGTCTTGGGATCGAATTGGTTAGTGGACGGATGCTAATAGATATTCAGGCCGTCAAAAGTAAGGACGACGCAGCTTGGGGGCCAGCAATGGATGAAGATGGTGCATTTGGAGACCGTCCATCAGGCAACTGGGCTGAAGATATGAGTTTTGCTTGATCCAAAGACCCTATGCAAAAAGAAGTAAACCGCTTTGCAATGATTAGTAATTTCTTCATTCTCTATCATATTCCATACGATTTGCCATCGATCAGTTTCATCTTCCGTTCTCCGCAACCAGCGCGCCCATGAGTTTATTTAAACACAAATAGATCAGGCTGGCGTTTATCGTTGCACTATTACAATCTGGGACACGGAGGCCGTGTGCCACAGGGTTGACTCTAAATGAGGGTGCCTGCAATCTTCAGGAGCTTCTTGTACTGGGCATTGGGAGCCACGGCTTTCCTGATGATACGATCATAACGGGATAACGCGCGCTGCTTAGCACCTTCAAGATATGCTATCCGGTAGCGCAGTTCGCTAGGATCTTACTAGGGAGCTGCATGAGACTCGTCAAGGAGCACCCACCTCTCGGGCTGTGATTCAAAGCATGTACGCAAGTGGTTACAGTCGGCCCAGCTTTCACACAAATACGATCTTCGCGCATGCACGCTGTGTGAGTTCAAGTATTTCAGTCCGGGAAGTTGCTAGTGATTAAATTTAGGCCGCCGTCACATGTGTGCATGCTAATCGGGTAACGGCGCACCAAAGCCATGGGAACAAACCCACAGATTCGATGGATGGCGTATTGATGCGAACACATACGATCAGAAAATATCCATCTATGTAATGGGACTTTGCACGAGCGCGAGATTTAATTCATATTATGCGTGCGCAATGTATATACAATCCAAGCTGAATCCGTACATATCAATATCTAGATTCACGAGGACTTGGCGTGGCCGTGGTATTGTGCCACAGTATCCCAGAAGGCCTTGCCTTGGATAGCAGCAATCTCCATTTCGAGAGGTGAAGGCTGGCGGGAACCGTCCGTGCCTGCATAGGTTCCTGCACCCCAAGAAGAACCTGTTCGGAAATAGAGTGTTGATGATTAATGCTTGTGTAGCCATTCATCTGAGAGAAGGGCTTACCACCGTGGATCTCGGTCAGGTTAGACAACTGAGGGAAGGAGTGCTTGTAGCCGAGGGGAACGTAGATGAGACCATGGTGCACGAAAGTGGACAACGTGTTGGAAATGGTGATCTCCTGTCCACCACCTTGGGTACCAGTGGAGACAAACACACCGCACATCTTGCCCTGAAGAGCGCCCTTGCTCCAGAGAGGGCCAGTGGCGTCCCAGAATGCCTGTATGAGTACGTCAAGGAACGTGTTCAACCTTGCAGATGTAAGATAGCGTACCTTCCACTGAACGGGGAAGTTGCCGTAACGAGTGGGGATACCAAAGAGGAACGCGTCAAAGTTGACAAGGTCATCAGGGACGAGGACAGGGTAATCGGGTCTAGGAGGCGCCTTGACGAGCTTCAAGATATCGTCGGAGAGGGTCTCCTGGATCCTGGAGTGAAGTCAATGCACGCTCATAGCCTGATAGGTGGATATGGACGGACTGATAGATAGAGGCATTACCACCAGCATTGCTGATACCACTCTTGACGGCCTCAGCCACTGTGAATGATGTATTAAGCAAGGAAGTGGATGTGTGGCGAGGCAGACGCACTCTTTGTGATATGCCCGTAAAGGGAGTAAGTGACGATAGCGATCCTAGGGGCAGGCATATTGGTTGGAGAAATAGATGAAAGTGGAGGGAGAACGGGGGGAGAAACTGGGTGCTCTGGTTGATTTGCTGGGGCTTTTGTATCTAGAGGTGTGGGTTTTGGCTCGGTGAAGTTGTCTTTTTGTCGTTTTCCAGGGAAACACATTCCGATGTATTAGTAGAAAAAGGCACTAGCTTCTCAGTTGCGAGGATATAACGGGTTTTGAGGTCAGCCTTTAAAATGAAACATTCGCGTCTAGCGTGAGATGGGGAAAAAGGCCTGCGAAGCAAATTTATAGATCAAGGTTTATCTGGCACCACAGGATTAAGAATACGTCAATAAAAGGGAGGCAGTAATAGATGGCTTGGATAGAGGCCGTACCGTTGCATAATCCATTCGATATGTCTCCTGTGCGATACGATGGTCTATCTCGACTTCATAAAAACAACTGGTTTATCGAAAAACATCATGTACATGCGTGTCCAAACTGTTGCTATATCAGGATGAAGTTACCCTGGATACAGCAAGTTGCATACCGAACGTGTTTGATGCCATCTCGGACTCGGTTGCCTTCTCTGCTGCTGGTAGAATACTATGTGCGAGGTGTGGGAGGCCGGTCAGTCATGATTGTCGATCTTGCCGGAGTAAATCCAGGCTAGTTTCGCTAGGCTTGTTGACGGCCACCCACGTTATGTTGGTGAGAAAATTGAATTGAGAGCTTCAGCGTCTGGTAAACGCACATATAATATTCGGCTGCGCGCGTTTTACTGGCTGGAACGGTGTGTGAGGAATAGTACATACGCGAAGAGGTGTTTAGCGATGAATCATAATTGTTCCAAAGAGAGACAAAAGTTCTCGGGATTTCTAAGAGACAGGCACAAGATGAAATATGACGAGCTCGCGTTAACGCCCAGCTTGGTCAGTTTTACATAAAACGAGGGTGATGGTGAGCTCGATCATCCGGGTTTGGTCTTTAGTGTGGGTCGAAAAATACTGCATTCGTACTTTTTGCAATTACCACTATCGCGCTGAGTCAGTGACGTATGCGTTTCAAGGTGTTGTCAAGCAAGGACAAAGTACTGAAATCTTCATACAAATACTGAGCTTCATCATCCATCGTTATCATTATCTTCAGTCATCTTTTCTTCCACTACAACATGTCGTCTCCTAAAGTCGCAATCATCATTTACTCCATGTACGGCCACATCGCCAAGTGTAAGTACAAATCATCGAGATCCCCCTAGTACCCTAATCCCTCTTCATCAGTGGCCGAGGCTGTCAAGGCTGGTGTCGAATCTGCCGGAGGATCCGTCACCATTTACCAGTATGTTATCGATCTTAGTCTCAGATCTCTCACTTACTGGATTAATCAGGATCGCTGAAACATTACCCGAGGAAGTCCTCGTAAAGATGCATGCTGCCCCAAAGCCGAGTTATCCTATCCTCGCACCAAGCGAACTTGCTAGCTTTGACGCCTTTATCTTCGGTGTTCCTACCCGTTATGGCAACTTCCCCGCACAGTGGAAGGTATGTCTCTGATCCGTTCTAGTCTCTTTAAAAATTCTAATTATATGCTTCATTCTCACAGGCTTTCTGGGACGCAACTGGTGGATTGTGGCTCAGTGGTGCTTTGGCCGGCAAATTCGCCAGTGTCTTCGTTTCTACCGGCACTCCAGGTGGAGGACAGGAAGCTACCATCATCAACTCCCTCTCCACTCTCGCTCACCACGGGATTATCTATGTTCCCTTGGGTTACAAAAACACATTCGCGCAACTCGCTAACATGACCGAAGTTCGCGGTGGTATGTTTATTCCCTTCCGTCCGTGATCGACCGTTGCTAAATTTTGCTTCTACTCAGGTTCCCCTTGGGGTGCAGGCACCTACGCTGGGCCTGATGGCTCGCGCCAGCCTTCAGCTCTTGAACTAGAGCTCGGTACTCTCCAAGGCAAGGGCTTCTGGGAAATCGTTTCCAAGTACAAATTCTAGGTCATTCATAAAACAGACATACAGCACTTCAGAAACTTCATCATGATTGTAATAGTTACATGTGTAGAACAGAAATCAAATTTGGCATGAATCATCATTTATATCTGCTCGCTGAATTTCGGCACGCTGTTCTGAGTGGAAACCTCTCCTATGGGAAAATAAGATTGCTGTGGGCGTCCTTACATACAAACTTGAGGAAGAATCTTTAGTCGCAGCCACCATATGCATCTGTCACACCTTCATGCATATGGATCATGCAACTAAATTTAATTCGTAGTACCAAAAATCCCCCTCCAAGCCACCAGTAGTCGCAGCAGTACAGCTCCCCGTGGTGGCGGGCCGCCGTGGGCTCATAGCCTTTCGCGGTTCTTATGTTCCCGCTCCAATAAACACGCGTGATGTCAAGAAGAACTTGAATAAGCGTAAGTTGGTTTCAAACAACAGACAGGGGAATCCACCACAATCACCAATTCCACGCACACAAGCGACGCACTAGCTTCGGTCTCAGGACCTTTACGTAGATCGCTAATACGCATAATCAATGTGTAAACGTCTAAGCGATTATCGTTCCTGAGAACTCACAGAACGAGATACACGGTGTTGTCTGCAACCATCAGACAGTTTACAAGCGATTCACTACTATATTGCAGGACATGACGCCTGGTCTTGGCACGATAAGCGATGGGCATCCGTGAGGAAGTGATCACATACTACCGTCGGGGTCCGTCGGTAGCCATACGACCATGAAACATCAACGGGACCCGATATTCGTGCATGCAGTTTACTGACCAGTGGCCGCCTAGGGCAGCATGCCGAACTTCGAGCTCTGGCGGTGTATTTATAGGCGAGCTCAGCCGCCAGCTCACGTGATCATGATAGGTGGGCCAACTGACATGTTCTCGACGATCAGATATTTGCGAATCGTGGACCTCCAAAGTAGTGGAGGCGTCGTCGGGGCAGAGAGTTTCTCGGAGCCATATCCTCTGTGGGTAGTCGCTGCTATGACTCGAAGAACTGTCAACGACCCGCCAAAAACAGAATTTATGGGCGCATCAACAAGTGAATTTTCCCTGGAGCAGCATGTACCACGGGTAAAGCCGCCTCCGCAGGAAAGCAGTATAAACCATGAGGTGGAAGACAGGCCGGCATGTGTCCGCTCATTTGTCGTAGAATGTCGAGTCAAACGAGATAAAATGATCTTGGGTACCACGGAAAGTACATTCAGCAATGTCGCTAGGGAGGTCACCAACTCGCCAGGAAGCTCTGTGGAAAGCAATGCGATAGATCAGTAATTGACATCGCCCGATGGCTGATCACTCGCCGCGGGGTCTAGACTCCGCACTATTGGTAATATCAGCAAGGATCGATTATCATTTGCATACAGAATTCCGCGGCGAAAACCCAGCAATATGAGCAACGGTTGCAAAGGGGTGTTCTGATGAGTATAAATGTATTGGGAAAAAGAAAGGATAGTACTGCGTAGAACAGTAACCAATGGCATGGTGATAGGAGAACAGCGACAGGTTTTCCAGCCCTGTCAAATACGGATGGGCCTCACCGAAGCAGGAGTAGGCTGTAGGTTTCTCCTTAGGACGGGGTTAGTCGAGTCTCCTGCGAGGCTATTGTGAATGAAGGAGAATGCAGCCGATGAAGGACGCTCCCAAAGATTTAGGAATGGTGATACGCAATAGGAGAGTTCTAGTCTGCTCAGGGGAAGTAAAATGAGGGCGTAGAGTAACGTACCATAGGTTTTGATATACGTCTTTTTGCAGTAAACTGGTACCGTCGAACGGTGTGATGGCGACTCGCTGATCGCACTCATTTATTGTCGTTGACGTTCATCACCCACTCAACGGGACCCATACGGTCGGCGGCCTGTCAAGAGAACTCTTCAAAATACCACTGAAATAATCACAAGCGAGGGAGATCGCTGATGTATACACTCTGACGGAGCACACCCGCTGAATGAAGGGACATTGACTCGCCCGTTAGAACGAAAAACTCCGGTACCTTACATTATATCGTATTCGCGATATGCTATATCCACTTTCCTAAACGTATGGCAAAGATCATTAATAAGGCTTGAACCGCCGTGATTCCTTCAGTTTTTCTATGCGTTGCTTGTCCGTCTCGAAGTTCTTTTTCATGTCGAGTATAACTACAGGCACGTGAACCGACATCCTCGTGAAAAACACCTTCGCGCTCACCTTTTCGTTGTTTTTCAGCCTTCTGGAAGGCATAGAACGCATCTTTCTCCTTCTTTTTGTCCTTCTTTTTTCTACCCCCAATTTTCCCAGTGAGCATGAACTTCTTGCTGGCAACGCCCACACCTCCGCCAAGCGTTTGTCCATAAGCACCTCCTCTAGTGACTAGTGTGAATCCGTCCTCGTCCACAACTGCTTCCCCTTTCCGGTACTTGGCCTCTTGTTTACTCTTTGAAAGGTTGAATTCGAAGCATTCCATAAAGCTGTCTGCGTGAGCTTTGATAGTGTCTAGCGGAGGCCGCTCATTATCATAGTTTGCCATATAGTGAGAGAGACCACGGGGCTCCTCCGAGGATGGCCATGGTTTGGGTGACGTAGGGGGCGAAAGCGCTTTTGCAAGAGATGAGGAATCGAGAAATATGAGATGGGCACAAGACCCAGTTTTGCGCAGTGTGCGAAGGGATGGAGAGGGGAGGGGCATCATTTTAGGAGGCGCAGGCTCGGAAGTTTGGAGCTTCCTTTTCTTGCGAGGTCGTGCTTCAGTATCGGATTCTTCAGCAGCCTCGACCACCTCCTCGTCAGAATCGGATTCGTGTTCTTCTGGAGCGTCGGCAGAGTTGAAGTCAAATAAGACGCGTTCTACTGTCCCACAATCTTTGAATAGCAGTGTGAGTTCACGCTCTGTCGCATCTGGTGGTACGTTCACTAGGAACAGCGTGCGTCCTTCAGGTAGAACATTTTTAGATTTTGACGTTTTGGATTTAGGAGGGGTGTGAGCTCTTGCATAGATGAAATGTGATGAGCTCGGATATGCAATTGGAATGACAGTGAAACCCGACAGACGTTTCGGCAAGACAGGCATGGCGATCCGGAAGATCGAGGCAATTTTCGCAAGGTTGTTTGGATCGAAGGCTTTTGCCAAACAAACAAGAGTCTCCACCGTCACGGCCGGTGACATTCAACCTTCCTCTTGAAGCTCATGACTAGCCTCGATTCAGAGTTGCTTCAAGTTTTCGCCGTAACTCATGGCAACACAAAATAACCAGAACAACTTCTTCGGTCGTCACTCGTGCAGTACAAGAAGCCCAAACAAATTTTAATGGCCGCCTGAGGCCTCAAATTGCAATAACATTTGCAAGTTGTGGATTTTCAATCGCTCAACAAGATAAACATGGCAAGTAACTGATTGAGCCATAGAATGGCCAGTTCGTGTTATGTGTCACGAGTCTGTCCGAGCCTCTCAGTATTGGAAGCAGTCATTTCCTCCTCTGCCAATTCTCGACTCTCTTGGGTGAGTTCACATGGGGTGCAAAAGAATGCAGTCAAGCAATCGTTGACGTAGCTTCCGTCAATGTGGTAGCGCGCTCTCAATGTGGCCCTTTGTCCAAGCTAAAAACCTTTCTTAATATGTACCTGTAAAGAACGACAAAATCTGTACTCACCTGCAGTACCCAACCGAAACCGCACAACACGTTAAGTGCTAGATGCATACAACAATCGGCATCACAGCCCGAACCACCATGTTCCGGATCTGCCGTATCGTTTTCTTGCAAGTGGTCAAACCGCTGGCGGTTTTTCCCATATACTATGCAAGGACACCAACATGACATGCAATCTGTGAAGCAGGTTGTGAATTTAATCACTCTGTGGTAATATTTGATGTGACTCACAAGTCCCAGCATCATCCCAGCAATTGAAAAGTCCGGTGTGCCAATAGTTGTGGGGTCGACCTTGTTGTTGTCCAGGTTGCCCTGCACCCGAACCGGAGCCTTCCTCCTCTTTCTTTTGACTCTGTTCAGTGCACTGGATCCGCTAGTTTCCCTTTATCCTGCGGCACCTCTGAAGCGTCCATCTGTCCTGTGGGTTGCATCTGCTCCTGGCGTGGTTGGGGATGAGCGGTGTGGTCGTCAGGAGCATATTGTACTGGCTTGAGAGGCAAGGCTGTTAGAAAAGACTCGTTCACTATCAGGGTATGATTTACCTTTGGTCCGGCTGAACCTTGTAAAACATGGTCAGGGGGAGAAGCGGGACTTGGGGGCTGATATGTGCTTGGGGGAACAGTAGCCATGTTTGAGGTAGTGAAGAGGGGTTGAATTAGGGGTACTCGACGAGTACAAGTCAGCTCGTTCCATTCGAATTCACCAAAGACTTAAAAAACAAAACGATTGAGATCAGAGAATCGTCATTTTCAAATCTAATCGCTGGTTGTTCAATGAATGTCAACTATGTGCTCAGGATTCAGATCCACGAAGACGGCCGTAAGTCCTGGTCTCGATGAGTACTCAAGGAACCAAGGAGTGAAGTTCCAGCTCTGTTGTTGCGCTCTCTCTGCATATGTATCATAGCAAGAAAGCCTATACTGCTACTCCATTCCAGTAGTGCCACCATCAGCTGTGAGTTTCAAGCGCGACACTCAGAAAAATAGCGTCGACTTGGACAAGCCTAAAAGTTACTTACATAAAACATGCTTCTGACTCGTGAACCAGCCAACTCCACATCAGATGGCATATCACACCCTCCAGACTGACTTGGAGCAATGGCGTTGAATTTTCGGAATAGTCTGTAAAGCCCACAAGAGAAAAACATTGAAGCAAGTAGTCTAGAGGACCTCATGACTGGGACAACGACGACCAAAGAAAAATTCAAAGAAAAACCCGCAGCAGCTCACTGCTTCGTATGAAACTGCCCCAAGCCTACCACCTCCGCCTTGCATTCCTTGAGACATTTGTGTCCCCGGTACAGCCTGAAATTGACCTGGTTACGTTTCCATCGGGTGTCCTTGAGACACAGCCTGAGATCGACTTGCTTGCGTTGAACCGCCAGCCTCAGTGTCGTTGCCATTCGTATGGTGCATACCTGCTGCAGCCCATGTTGCGCAGGCCAATTCTGCTGCACTGGGATGGGAAATAAAACTTCCCTGCAAATATTAAAGGGGCGATAGAAATTAGTCACGTTTTTCTTGCAACCGACAGCTACTTCAATAGTACCTACAGAGATTCCTGCTGGAAATAAGTTGAAATTCTAACGATGGGGCTGCAGCGGTATTGATTGTATTGTGGCGTGTTTGGAGGTCGAGTGTTAAAATGCACGAACCGAGCAAATGAAGCCAACGAAGGGAAGGCAATGAGAGACTGTGGGACTAGTAGGCTCAGTGTTGGTATCGGCGTCCAAGAAGTCCTTGCCATATACCAGTGTCAGAATTGCAACAGCCAAGAAACGAAAGAACATACTGACATATCTCGCCAACCCTCTGTTGACGTGCTGCCAGTGCTTGGAGACCTGACTAACGTGCAAAATCTGATGTGACGAATAAGCAAGCGAGTAGGGTGTTCACAACTGATACAGCCACCGAAAGGGAAGTGCAGACGACTTGCCTTGATTTTTCCATCAGGTTTTACATTGTTCTAATTCGCACTCTGAAAGACAACCGAAACCCACTTTGAAAAGACACTGATGAGTAAATGCACCCACATGAATCATGATCATCGCCTGCATGTTTGAGCGCTGCATCAACGCTCCATATATGTAGAATATTTGCAAGAGTTAGTCTCCGACTGGCTGATTGGTTTTGAGATCCCGAATGCGAACCCAGTAGTCACGTGAAACAAGATGACTTTCATCAGGAGAAAGGCAGAGGGTGCCGACAGCATTGACATGACCCTCAAAAACAACAAGCTCCTTCCCATCAATTGACCGCTATTTTCGTATGGTGCGATTGTTTGACGTGGAGAAAATGTGTACGCTGTCCTAAGTGTCCTTGGACCAACACAATGGCATGGCTGCATCTTCATCTATATGAGCAGCTCGCCATCCTTTGACCATACGCAGATCACCTTATCTTCTCCGTTGGTCGTAAATCTGTCCCTTTGTAGAGAGTAGACAGCGTAAACACTCATGGCCAGTCTATGTCCAGTGTCGGTGGTACTATCTGTCGGCTAGTATCCAGATTCCAGCGTTGTATAGTGCCGTCTCGTGATCTACTTGCCATCTCCCGGGACATTGTGTTGATGTGCTTGAATCGGCCATGACGTTGACAAATAGAGTTTTTAATCGCTGCTGTCTATACAAATGCATTGACAAAGTCCGACCCCCTTACAGATATGACTCCGACTCAACATGGTCAAAATGTCGTTTCTTCTTGTTTTTGATGACCGTTTTGAGGTCATAAACGGTCTACGTCCACGCAACGATGACTGAGAAAATATTATTACGGCAAGGATCATCGCCTAAGACAAAGCAGTTGAATTTGTACATCTGACTTTGAGAACAGGAGTAATATAATGGTGACCACAATGAGTGCTCAGAGCGCATTCGGCTGCTGCCTGGCATGGAAATGGGGTAAATCACGTGATCGAAGTATAGACCAGTTGCCGCGCGCGGCGCAAGTTTTCAATTTCAGGAATCAGCCTGAGGAAGATCAATTCGTCACGACTCACCAGGACTTACTCCAGGACTTTGTTGAAGACATTATTACCAGCTCAGCACTCAGCTATCATCTTGATAATCTCAATGCATAATGCGTAATGCTTGATCAGTGCCACGATCACTTACGACTAGTCATTGTATAGCGCTATAGCACTTGCCAATTTTCGCTATACATATGGCTATGGCACCCTCAGTTCAGCGACCGAGATTCAATCCTTCAAATTCATCAGGTGTCAGTGATGTCCACCGGCTTCATCATGACGTACCGTCGCTGTGCAATTCAGATCCCAATCCTTTGCACTTTAGATTCCAGTCGTTGGTTAGCTGTCCTGCAGATGTCCCGCTTGAATTGGTGCGCAGTCTACGGGCTATGTTGTTTTAGTTTTGTTGATCTGATTCACTCCAACAGTTCGAGGCGGCTGTTTCACAATTGATTCATCACCCAGAGTACAATTCGACATTGATCTTGCGCTCAGAGACCATCTCAGACTCTGATACCACCATCCCAACGTCTGCTCCATGTCTGGATGGATACCACGCTGTACGCAATGTTCATCGCAAGCTGCTACCGCGTAGGCCGGGTAGAGACTCAGGACTAGAGCAGCACTGTACGCTTTACGCCTTCGAAACCGGTGAATTTGCGGGCCTTCCGTCCATGTTGGTCCTTACACCACTTGTACCCGAAGGAGAGAGCCTGCCCTACTATCATCCTACGGTGTCACATCTTGCTTTCCGGTTCATCCCTTCCAGCATCACCACAACTTCAGATTCAGCTTCTGCACAATCGGCACTGCGCATTGAAGTTATTCCACTCCCAGGCACGCCTACCGACCCCAACAGTCGCCTCTACCGTACGGCACTTGCACTCCTTGACACACTCCACCGTTACCTTTGGGGTGCATTCACTCATTATCAGAAGCGCGTACAACACGATGTCCTCATACCCCGAGAAATATATCAAGACGTATATCTCAAAATGCGTGAGCGCCATAAAGGGATAGTAAACACATGGAGGGAGACCACCGATCCCTTGAAGCATGTGTTCGAGGTGTGGATGCCTTCTATATAAAGTTGATATCAGCTCATTTGCCTAGGACATTGGCATCGCAACATTTCTTATGCTTTTCTGGAAGGACATGTTTGCTGCTTCAGTTGATTTAGCCGACATGAAGGAGCTGGATGATTCACGATGGACATCCTGGCCTCGTCCATCTGGAGGCTTCCTCGATCTTGGGTGGGTGTGCCTGCAGCATTATCTATTTTTTTCGTCTCATCATCTTTATGCAGCTGTGGCAATGGCTTGTTGACACATATTCTCTCGGCTGAGGGCTATTCGGGATACGGTATCGATCTCCGCGCACGGACTTCCTGGGCACATTACCCCAACTCGTCACGGGCAGCCTTAAAGGTGCACGCACTTGACCCCACTCAATTTCTTTCCCCAGACAACAGCAACGATGAAGAGAAATCCCTTTGGGAGCCCGGAGCATTCCTCATCGGAAACCACGCAGACGAATTAACACCATGGCTTCCTGTACTGGCAACACTCACGGGTGCGAGTGGGTACCTCTCCATACCCTGCTGTGCATGGATGTTTGATGAGAGGTTTACTCGCTCGTCTGCGGCGTCAGCGCTTGATTTCTCTGACAATGAATCGCTTGACGCTGCCGCTGGTGTGGTGTCAAGCGAGGCCGAGGATGAAGCTATCTTCATTTCCAGCCTCGGTATGGGCGCTGAGGGCACACACAAGTCTCAATACTCGGCCTATCGCATATGGCTTGCGCGTTTGAGCCGGTGGTTGGGCTGGAAGATTGAGTGCGACACGCTCCGCATACCTAGCACGCGCAATTGGGCGATTGTAGGTGGGTGTTGCATTTCCTCGGATTCTTAATCTAGTCAAGCTCACGGTTTGAATTCGGTGGGTAGGTCGTGAAAGGCTTCCGGGAGACCAGAGGATTTATGTAGATCGAGCGAGAAGGATTGTGGAGGACGTTGCACGTAGAGGGACATTCAAGGCACGGACTCCAGAAGGGAAAGCACATGACAGGGCGTCATGACATTAGCTACCCATTTGGACAGCATTTTCTCAGACCAAGATAATAACGAACTACTATTGTAATAAGCTATATGAATAGTGATCTTACACATGTCCAGTGGGAATAGGTACAAAGTAAGAACAAACACCGATGTCCCAAAGTCATCGATACGTCAATGCAAATGGCGGATCCTCACGTTCTTCGCTCATCCTCCTACATTCTTCCAGCAGTGCCCTCAGTTCTGATAAACCCACTCCACCCGGTCTGGCCGGCTCCTCATCGTCCGTATAAGAGTACTCATTGTCTTCCAGAAATTCATCTTCCTCAACCTCATCCTCGTCCTCTTCCTCATACTCTTGAGGTAATGTACCCAATAGTGCACCTGTGCAGTCCTCCAGACGGACACTCTTGCTTTCGCACATCCCTGCCCACCTCTCCCAGCGCTCCATCCCACTCCCTTGCGGCCCGTCCGCACGCTCTAGGTCCGTGAGCACTGTCGGACTCAACACGCGCACTCGTTCGAGTCGAGGGAAACTGGTTTTAGTGAGCGCTGCAAAATTCTTGTCATTCGTACGCTGCACAAGGAGAGCGCTAAGAGGGTCAGGGGTGGCATAAGCGCTAGCAAGGCCCACTCCGAACGCGAAAAGCAATCCATGGAGCCCGATGTGTGCGATGTGCTCATGGGGACGATTGGTGAAAACGATGGATCCATCTCCTGTGTCAGCATTCTGTGCGATAGGTGGTATCTTCCAGTCAAGATTGAAAGAGAAAGCGGTGAGGAGAGGGCATAGGTCTAATATTGTGCGGATATCAAGTGCTGGGATGCAATCAAGGTCAAGGAAGAGCAGGCTGGTACCATGGGTGCCGAGGAAG
The DNA here is from genome assembly GCF_016647785.1 of Suillus fuscotomentosus. Taxonomy (NCBI): domain Eukaryota; kingdom Fungi; phylum Basidiomycota; class Agaricomycetes; order Boletales; family Suillaceae; genus Suillus; species Suillus fuscotomentosus. Next base: position 68,998 of record NW_024539667.1, on the reverse strand, counting down.
GGTAGGACATCGGGAACGTCTTCACGTTTGTTGCCAAAATCAAAGGAAAAGCTGCGTAGAAGAGGGAGGCTCCAGCCACTGGCTTGTTCGATGAACTCGGCAGAGTAACCACGCAGGATGAGCTGCTGAAGATTCGGGAGGTGGAGCTTAACATCTTGTGCGCTTCCTAAGGTGAGCATGTCACAATCCTTGAGTGGTGCATCGAACTCGACGGCAAGGGAAACGAGGAGTGGGAGGGCATCTAATGCCCATATGACCTTTGGAAGGAGTTCGGCAGGGACGTGCCAATGAGCAGTGCGCAAGTTCTTGCAATGGGTACCCAGCGTGTCTGCAATGGAACCAAATGCCCTTGATAGAGGCCAATCGACAATGAAAATCTCTAGGTTGGGAGTCTGGGTGAGTACAGCTGTGAGGGCGGCTTCGAAATCGTCGAGGGAGGGACCGCGTTCGTAGAGAAAATGGGTAATATGCAAACGGCGTGTCCACCACCCTAGCGAGGGATTGGAAGTGAGAAGGACAGTAAGAGAGCGGAGCTTCGAAGGGTCATTGAAGAATAAATAGCGGACGAGGAACTCGAGGCCGAGACAACGCCATGATCGGCACGTTGATATGATCGACTATCACAGGATTACAATGAGAAATGGGTGTCTATTTTTGTAACGCGACACACCTTCTTGGTAGCATAGCTCCTGCGCTGGACCATGTTGATCAAGTCGCGAGGCGTCCTTAGTTGCCAATCCGTAACCAGAGAACGTGCCCAAGAAGACTGGGTCATGGATGTTGGAAGGCCGGGATAAAATATCGTGTCCTCATCCGCGGCCAGACCAAAGATATGTGACCATAGTTCCGGAGGTAACGATTGAGCCATTGTCCTCGATCGTGGTGAAACGAAGATGGTCGTTCCTTCTATCTTATGGATTCAGCTAGCCTGCGTGAATCGTGGGTATATCTCGTCAATGTTTCGACTACTGACGAATGTTTGAATTGTGATACCTACCTAGCTGTGCTTTATAAAATGATTTCTAACCTGACGCGGTTTATCGCGTCTCCATGAGATGATTTGAACTTCTGCGCGATGCTTATATAAGCACAAACTCACGTAGAACACCAACTCGAGTCTCGACCTAGGCCTCACCGTTCATACGTACATGTTCTAGTGCAACACTCAGGCACGTACCTGCAGCGGTTTTCTCTCTCATAACAAGCTTTTCTACTATTTGGTAGGAACTCAGGAATCCGGGTAAAGCCGCCCGCAGTTCATTCAAAGCTGAACAATTCAAGCTCGCCTTTCTCGAAGGACAATCCCGATGTGGAAGCAGTACTAGCCTGTTGAGTCGATCGCGTGTGGTGGAAGTTATATTTGGACGGCGCGAATGAAGTACTTTGACGGTATGCACAAACAGTACTAGTACTAGTCTAGTGTGGCACCATTGAAAAGCAGCCTGAACTTTCCAGCAGAACCGTCGATATTGCAACTCGAAAATATACCTTTTTATTTTTCAGCGGATGAGCCTTGATCACGAGATCCACTGAGGGACTCTTTTGCTTCAAGGCGACTTAGAGGTCAAAAAGAAACTGATAAGCTGTAGTGAACACAATGACGTAGAAGATGCTTGGCTCGGAGTCCGTGGTATGGCCCATGCAACATAGCAGCGTGTTGCCAGGCTGAGCTCATCAAGGGGTCGTATTTGTCATGACAGTTGGAGTCGCTTAGTCTCGGCAGCAGCCTGGTGTCAGAAAGTCCATCAAAGATGGAAGATGCGATGATGATAAGGTAGGGGAAGACACAGCACGTCGCGGCGCATGACTTTCTTTATCTCCACATCACACGCGGTTTTTGCACAGAGTCAGCGATCAAGCTAAGTCAATGTGGTAATTGTGCGGCCTTTCTCGTTTCGCGGTGTTCAAGCTTTCTGCCAGGCCTATACTTAGTCGTATAGTACTACTGCTTTCCAGGCCCAAACATATCCCAAAATATTTTCTGATTCAAGCCTAAAGCCCGGGGTCCGTCTTCTTCGTGTTACTGCGCATAATCGATTAATCATTGATGCCTCTCTCGAAAAGCGCCGGATAGCGGTATATCTAGCACGCATCATGAATGTGCTGCGATCAGTAGACATCCGATTTCGCGACTCACTGATATCAACTTCCTGAATATGTCCGATTCGTGGCCGACAATCAAATTGTTTCGCTTTTACAGCTATTTTGCAGGTTCGTGAAGACCAAGTCAGATGGTGTTGGTGATATCTCACTCTATCTTTGACGGCGATTTTGCAGTTGCATCCTTTGCTGTCCTGATATATGAATGGGGTAAGCAATATGGTACTTATTGAACGTATTGTTGATGACCTTATGGCGTTCACCAGTACTGACGTTCGGACAAGAGGTAGGCTGGTTTCGACGCCCTGAAAGCCATCTCACTGAGAATGGTTTTACAGATCGAACTGGTATGGGTGAGCAAAGGTTCTAGCAGATCTGGGACAATCGGATAATAGAATCAATGCGGGGCAGACGAAACGCTGGTCCCTGATGACTATCTTATATATGAGCGTAAGTTATCTTATAAGCATTACTTGGCAAGATGTGCTGATACCAAAACAAAACAGCTGCGTTGCACTGGAATAATATCCACTATGTATGTGCGTGGGGCTGACAAGGTGGCCCGGTACTAATCAGCCATATCTCGCAATCAGTTCTACCGTGCTGTGTATGTCTCAAAAGTATACTAGAACGTTTTTTTGACCGGTACTATGCAGGGACTCTCCCATCGGTCTCGCTGACGGATACAGTAAGTATTCTGCAGCAATTACTACCATTCCCTCCAACTAAATATACTTCTACATAGAGGTTAGTGAAAGCTTCGACCAGCTTGTTGCTTTAACAAATATAACAACTGCACAGCTGTAGGTTTTCTGGAAGTACGGAAGCTCGTTACTCAAATTTTCAGGCACTATCCTTTGGGACTTACAAACCTGGATATCTGTATTTGCAAATGCCGTGCTGGGAGGTGAGCCATTCAACCGCATCAACAATTAGCAATATGAAGTCGAACTAAATATTATTCTAGTCATCATCATCATCCGGTTACATGCCATGTATGAGCGGTCCAGAAAGATACTCGTCTTTCTCGTTGTATTCCTTCTCGCTGCCACCATCACATTCGCAGTGATTAACGGAAGTAGCGGTGTTTCAGGGGGTAAGCTTTATGAATCACCTAAACACAGTAGTCTAATCAAACATCAGAGGAGACTGTTTTCTACGGAATCCATCAGTGCAATCCTACTGGAGGCAGTTCAAATCTGGGAACCGATGCATGGGGTATAGCCACTGCATGGGAGCTTACCACACTGTTTCTCGCAGTCTGGATTGTTGTAAAACACCTCCGTGAACTGAAACAGCCATTGGCGAAATCGACCCTTGGGACCTATTTCAGGGTGTTGATCGAAACACATGTATTATACTTCATAGCGTGAGCTTATGATCAGAATGTCATTGTATTTCCTCGCTGAAATCTTGCACGTACCAGATATGCTGCTGTAGCTTGCTTGAACCTCGGTAGTCTCTCTCCAAGCATCGGGGTACGCGATCCGCAGCTGACATCTACGTCTGACTGGTCCTCATTATTCGTACAGGATCCCTTGGGAGTTGATATCTATTATGGCATTCTTCAACTTGCCCAGGTCATGCAGATGTTTATACTGGGACCACGCCTCATCCTCAGCATTCGAGAATATCACGCCGAGGAGATGACGCAATCAGACGAAAGAACTGATACGAGTACAATGGTTTTCCAGGAACTCACACAGAAGTCGACTGGCTCATGTGTGTAACAGAGAAAACACCGCAGGTTATTCGCATTTGCAATGCGCTCTGTAGGGAATATAATTCGTTGGAATTTCGTTATTCATTTGGTGTTTTGAAATAGAGAAGCCTCATAGTCTCGGGCAAACCAATATTACATTACATTAGAATGATGTGACCTATCTCGCTGCTCGCAACGTGATGATCCTGCATGCGGGTTGCGAATTGATCGACATTGCCCGCGGGGCGGTGTCCGTCAATGAGACAAATCATTGACAGATCGAATGATACGGTGTCAACGCGACATCGTGGTGCAGGATTTCTGCGGTCATTCTGTGTTTGAAGCCGAGGCCTCTCTTATCTCGAAGTGTTTTGAAATTGTGCTAAGATTACACTCCTGTTTAACTATAGCTACTGTTATCAAGAATCGGCAAAAATACCTCGGTGCTATTTTACAGTCTACTCGCGAAATTACAGCCTTGGGATTACAATTCATTCCTTTCGGTGCTTTTGGTAGTAGTGAATAAGACCAGTAGTCTGTAGGCCGTTTTTGCCTTAGCTAGAAAGTAAAGCGTAGTGAAAAGATGAACGCACCGAACTGTCGTGGCCAGTCACATCGGACGGGTCATTCAGCTGCGACAAAATGTTCTTTGCAAGAACTTTTCCAAGTTCGACACCCATTTGATCTACAAAAACCATGAGCGAACGAGAAAGCGAGAACCGGGAACATCCCTACCGAAAGAATTGATACCCCAGATGACACCCTGGGTGAAGATCTTGTGCTCATACAACGCGATGAGCGCACCGAGGGTTCTTGGGGTCATCAACGGGAACAAGATACTGTTGCTAGGGCGGTTTCCCTCGAATACTTTGCTCTTCACGAGCGCCTCGCTTGCACCACTGCCAAGTTCCTTGCGCACCTCCTGCTCTGTCTTACCAAATGCAAGCGCTTCAGGCTGGGCGAAATAGTTGGAAAGTAAAATACGGTGGTGCTTGGAATTGGCGATGGGGTTGTGACTTGTGGCAGGGGCGAGGAAATCTGCGGGAATGAGTTTCGTGCCCTGGTGCACTAGCTGATAAAACGAATGTTGTCCGTTAGTGCCTGCGGCACCCCAGATGATAGGCTGCGTGTACGATCATGTCAGTTTCTGTCACGCAGATGGGTCTATTGCACCTACCCCTGTCTGGTAGTCCACACGTTGACCACCCTTGGTAACGAACTTTCCGTTGGACTCCATGTCTCCTTGCTGGAAGTAATCAGCGAATTTGTGGAGGTATTGGTCGTATGGTAGGAGTGCATGAGTCTGGGCACCATAGAAATCGTTGTACCAGATGCCGATAACAGCCATGAGCACGGGAAGGTTTTTCTCGAGGGGAGTCTCTTTGAAATGCTTATCCATACCGTGGGCACCCTTCAGGAGCTGCTCGAAGTTATCATAGCCAATATAGATGGCAATGGACAAGCCTATGGCACTCCACAAGCTGTAGCGCCCACCAACCCAGTCCCAGAAGGCGAACATGTTTGCTTTGTCAATGCCAAACTCAGTGACAGCCTTTGTGTTCGTGCTGAGGGCGACGAAGTGCTTTGCAACGTGGGCCTTGTCCTTGGCTGCCGCCAAGAACCAATCGCGAGCGGATTCGGCATTGGTGATAGTTTCTTGGGTGGTAAACGTTTTGGAAGCGATGATGAAGAGGGTGCGCTCGGGGTCACAGAGTCTGAGAGTCTCAGCGATGTGGGTTCCGTCAATGTTAGAGACGAAGTGGGCGGTCAAGTCACGTTTCGCGTATGGCTTGAGCCCCTCAGTGACCATAACTGGTCCGAGATCAGAACCGCCGATACCGATGTTGACAATCGTGTTGATTGTCTTGCCAGTGTAGCCCTTCCATGAACCACTCCGAATTGCTTCGGAGAACTCCTTCATGTGTGCGAGCACGGCAGCGACCTCATCAACACCAGCCTCCTGGATCTTGAAATCATCGAAGTTGCGGAGAGCAACATGAAGGACGGCGCGATCTTCTGATGTATTGATGTGCTCTCCGGCAAACATCTTGTCGCGGTAGTTCTCGAGCTCTGCCTCGCGAGCAAGAGATAGGAGTGTATCTAAGATGGGTTGGGTAATGAGGTGTTTAGAGTAATCGAGCAAGAACGTCGTGTTCTTGTCGGTTGAGTCCACATATTCCTCGGAGAATTTTGAGAAACGATTGGGGTCCTGAGCGAACAGATCCTTCAGGATGAGCCTAGCATGCTGAGCGTCATATGTCTGCTGGAGCTTCTTCCAGGCACTGTACTCTGATTGCAGGATCACAGGTGAGGGGGACGCGGGATAAGATATTCGAAGTGTTGATGGACTTGCCTGAAGCTGGTCTTCCGCTCATGATGATGGTAGATTAAGAGAAAAGTATATCACAGATCTTGCTTGATCTCTCACATATGACGCCACTTTATATGCGTCAGTTGCCCTCAATACTACCCATTACATCGCAGCCGTGGGAACTTCTCGGGGCCGCCACGTTCTCATTGGCGGATCGCGCACAACCCTTAAACGTGCTTACAAACCACTCACAGACTGTTGGAAATGAGAGAAAATCCATCCCGTTTCTCGCTCACCAGTGCAAGCTACTGAGATGCTGTGACTTTTGTTGCTAGGATGATTTCGGCAAACGTCCCCCGGCTTACACGCTCGGACGTGAGCCACCTCGTGATAGCCACGGCACTGAGAACTCTGCAGTCCGAGCGTCTGGGTTCGTCGCATTTGAGACTTTTCGGGAGACTGACTACTGATCCAAAAACATCGACCATTTCAGGGCAGCACGATGATTGGGAACAATCAGAATCCCATGATTCGCTTGGAAGTTCAAACGTTCAAGACTTGACTCGAACTTTCTGAACAAGATGCACCCTGGGCCTTTCCTGACTGGCCATTGGCCAATAAGTTTGTTAGTCACATCAGATTCCGATTCGCGGTATGCCGCTGATTTTCCTCTCCGACAACCTGCACCAAACAACTCATAACAGGAAGAATACTTCGTGGACGGTGGGCAAATAAGCCGTTTGTTGTTGAGCGCTGAGTTCCAGAAGCCCTTGGCCAGCCGCATCAGTATTTGAATACGCGTGGGGAAATTGAGGTGTTTTAGTTACATGACCTCTCAAGATCTATATCATCTGAGAAGTGGACAGTCAGGAACCCATCTCTCACGCGATCCGCGTTACCACCATAAATATTCAGACTTCCGGACCGTCAAACTGAAGTCCACCGGCTAACTGGAGCCAATTCAGCCAACTGGTCGTACTGTTATACCGTGAATGTCATCACAGAAGTGATCAATCATAACACTTACTACGGCCTGCGAGTCGACGCAAATTAGAATTCAGAGATGCGTTCCTCGTCCTTTCCCCTTTAGTTCACGCTTTCATAACCTCCAGCATTGGTCAGTGTTGGTGCGACTTCCCGATATGTTTGAGACTAATATTTTCTCAGCATGATACGCTATCATCAAAGCCCTCAAGAGATGCCTTCATCTTCTGATCAAGTTAGAAGCGGGTCATTTATACTCGTTCCGATGGATCCTATCTATCGAGGAGATGACTATCCCGCTCCAGTGCTTGCGCCTGATGAAGCAACCACTGAATTCGTACCGACACAAGAAAACGGAAACCTTGGCCAGTACGCGCTGGTTGCGAAAGTGCCATTTGTGTGGGAAGGAAGAGCTACTCTTAGATTTGGGTCTGGCAGAGCTTGCAAATCTGGTGGTTTTACCGGCTGGCATGTAAGCTGTGTCCTTACGAATCAATATCATTCTCGTTCACAGCAATTAGTAAAACTCTTACTAAAGTCTCTATATGGAGCTCTACTGAGTTTCGCCAGGTTCTGCCCACCCCTAGCAGTCCCGTTCGGTGCCAATAACACACAGTGCGTCTCGGAAGGGGAAAAGCACTTGCACAGGTCATAGCGGTGCCTATCTGGTCTGCAACATAGAACCACTGTGGTACGTACTAAGACATCGGATGATCAGGGATAAAAGTAAGACATTTTGACATACCAACGCCATTCCCGTAACGATGCTCACTCTTTTCACTCTCTGGCATACTACCTGGTTGTGCACAGGAACAGATTCGGTCTTGACATCGACAATGAAAAGCTTTTTTCTGTTCGACCCAATTTCTACTATCTACCATCGATCCCTTTGCCTCTCTTGATCTCGTACCGCCCGTCGATCTGATCTTACACAGCGTGTTGCATTGGACGCCGTTGGATCGTCGACTATTAGGCATGGCTTCAGTTTCACTCATACATAATCGTTGATTATAATCGGATGATGTATGACATCGGACTCAACCCCTGTACCTCGTTATGCTTCCTCGGCGGATCTTCCCGAGGCAGAGGGTGATCAGACAGATGGAGCGTCTATCTGAGTTCAACAAGTTCCTGGATGCAGAGTGCTCAGAACCAGGCGAAGATATCTTGACCATGATACCGTGTCAATCACTACACCCTTCCAAGAGAGTTGCCCATAGGTTCTGGAACAGACATAACGAACGAAGAGTTTGTATTAACTTGTGACAAGTATAATGTTGAACGGTGACACAACTGTGCGAATATATATATATACACTGTTTAGCAAGAGTGTTGTTACCCCCATGCCGCCGTCGTACTAAACAGTATGCAATCGTATGAACACGCTGTGCACGCGAATTATCGGGAAACTAACCTGTAGTTGACTATCAGATGTCCTTCCGTAGCGAATGACTTTGATAGCCATCAGAAAATGTTCTGCGATAAGACCTAGACGCATTACCTTGTAGAGATTTGATACTGTGTCGTCGGGAGCGGGAGAAAATGCGAGATTGATGTATGTGAACTGGGACGAGTCAGTTCAACATCAAATGCAAGTCATCAATCCTAACCAGTGGATCTCCGGCTTTCCAGCCCAGCTCCTTCCTCAAAAACTGTATCACTGCCTGGAAACGGTTGGAGGCGGTAATCTTATAAAAGTTCTGCCTCATGATTGGTGCGTTACCGACCGCCTTGAAGCGAACCACCACTGCATATTGGATTTACCGATATAGACGCGCTCATCTAACACCAATGCTGCATCGCTGACCTTTAGATGGATCCTTCTTCTTGTAAGTATCCAATGCTTGGAGAGCTTCGGTTGCACTCTCGGACACGTCAGGTGTCCAGGGAAGGGCAGCTTGCCTGCCAGAGTCGTCTGGGCTTCCCGAAGCCATCGCGATGTACGCGCGAAGAGAGCTGAGCGTACAGGTGATAAAAGTTCGATTTGAAGCTGTAGTAACGTTTGAGTAACGTTGTGCTAAACGCAGCGACACTTTCAAGGTGTCCGAAAAAGGCAATTGGCCACCCGATTCCACAACAACTGTCTTCAAACCACGTACAGTACTACTAAGTAAACGTCAGAATGAAGGGTATTGATTGCTACTATCGAGAATAACTTCAGAAATCTGTATTCTACCTATCTCCAGTGGCATTCTCTACAACTATCTACAAGTTGTTTGACGAAATTTCAGAGTTTCAGCCTCGGCTGTTTCATCCTACATTGAGCGAATTCGGTTCCACTTTTGTGAAGATTCGCTGGAGGGGTGGATCCATACCGGAGACAGTCGTTCTGGCAGCAGTCACTACGGCGGCGCCGTCGAGTCGGTGAAACCAGATTTGTTGTGGACAAGAACATTTGTTTGTATGTGTTTATATGCATTGTTTTCGTGGTGTTGTTTCTACGACAAAGTGGACCGTGGTCGGTTTGAAACGTCGTAGCTTATCACTTCTTTCTTCCTAACCACCATCTTATCTCTTGCATAACTCTTCTTAGCGAAATCTTTTCCAACTCCATTGACTTTGATCTTGAGCCATGTCAAGCTATCAGATACTTGACTCATCACCCATCCGCATTCCCTCTGTTCACGATACGGAAGTTCATTCACGACCCATAAAACGCTCTGCATCTCTGGCATCACTGCCTACGCCTCCCAGAACACATCACAAGCGATCTCGTTCAAAAGCAGTGTCAGCGACCTCTAGACACGCGTCAGAGGAGAGTGGCAGCGCGTCAGAACTCGAGGACAACCTTGGTGGAAGCTATGCTGTTCGCATCGATCAACGACACAGCAAAAGTGAAGATGAAAGTAGCGGCGACAAGGATGCTCATGCGCTCATGGGAAGGAAAAAACGCCGAACCATGGACGTCCTTCCTGCGCATGACGAAGAAGAAGATAACGAGAACTCGTTCTGGACTGGTCGTAGTGGTGGCGTAGTGTCTCATGAGCGCAAAAAATCTTCTGCAGTAGAGGATTCGGAAGAGGACAAGTCACCTTCACCCGCACTGTTGAAGTATCGCGTACGTGAGCCCGTTTCGCCTCCTCCCTCCCGCCGAGCACCCCAAGTCCACCCTCGTGCATCATCAGTGCAGCGCTCGCGTTCGCCCCCACCTATACTTCTTCTACCAAAGCCACCCGTGACACCTCCCCGCAAACTCTTCCTTCGTGCGCTACCATCCCCCTCTGATTCTAAAGCCAAGAAAATATGGCCTACTCGAGACTCCCCTGACAATCCTTTCCTCGCTGGTGAGGGTGAAGCAGGCACATCTAATGCAAGCGGCTGGGAGAGCAGCGATGATGAATTGCCCGTCGGAGAAGCCCCGGAGCGTGCGAGCACGCCAACTCCAGCACCAGCGTTTGAGGAGAAGCCGACAATAACCTATGTCTTGTCAGTCTTCCTCGTCTTCAATGATATCTCCATACTGACCGCTTTGTTAGCCGAGGCCAAAAAGCGACATTCAATAACCCCCAATATCATCTTCCCCCTGAAGTGCTTGAGGCGTCTAAACTGCCGATCGATCATCCAGACTTTGAGGTGGCTGAGGCATGTCCACCCCGCCGGCTCTTTGCCAGCAAGCTTAAGCGCAAGCCTCGTGACCGCAGCCAAGACGTTTCTCCGATCGGCTCCTTTGGTGCCAAACGTGCGAAGGTTGAATATTTAGATGCCAGCGCATCGGAGGGTGAGAAAAGTACGGCCAGCACCGGCTCCCGCAAGAACGTAGTCTTCGCAGATGGGACTGAGCGGGAGCCTGTATTCTCCAAGCCTCAAGGCTCTGACAAAGGTGCTGAGCGCCTTGAGCTCCTGCAGCACGCTCGGGAGGAGCGCGAACGTAGGGAGAAAGACAGCAAACAACGCCTGGCTTCGAAGGAAGGCCTGCGCGCTGGGGCGTTTGTTGTGGAGAGGGACAATCCTGTCCGGCGGGCAATGGGCCCCGCACGTCATTCGTAGGTTGCCGGCGACATCGACAATCCTCATATCTTTCTCGATTTATTTTCTTGTATGTGCGATACCTCTTTTCCTACTGTTATGTTTCCTACGATGCCCCATGTTCTCTCTGACTCCTGCGACACCCCATCTAATCTCAGCTCCATTGATACATGATTTTGTTATAGTGCGTATCGCTCACCCATCAGATTCGTTGATTCACTCGTTTACATTGACCGCATCCACCCATCAGTCGCTGCATTGACGTACCATATCTACATAACTCTACCTAGGCACAAGTTAGTCGTTCGGAACCCTCGCGTCGAGCACATTTGCCTACATACATCTCGAATTCAATGTTTACACCTTGTTAAATGGGCATCGAATGCACTCAGTTGGCTGGAGTGGTTCGAATCACAGTAGGAACGATGACAAGACTAAATAATAGGTCCTCTCCGACTTGGCGTGAAGATAGTGGCCGTGATATACAATCTAAGAGATGGCGCAGCAGCCAAAATTGTCAGATTGTTTACTGCTGGGATGTCACTGGTCGGTACGATTGACGGGCCTCGTACTCGAACAATAGGACACGAGCAACATCGGTACCGATTGCTCTTCTGTGACTCAAACTAGCCGTGTGCTTCACACTGATTACAGTTCGTTCATGACTATATACGTTGCAACTGCAATGCGTCCTTAGTGACCTTGAAAGCGGAGGGGTTTTTCGTGTTACCGGTAACGTCGATGAGAACTAGCCCTGTAGATCGCAGAGTCTGAGACAGGAAGGTCAATTCTGATATGCTCTAATGTATATTGCAACTGCGTCTGATCATGATGAGGATGTTGGAGATGGAGAAATGAGAGTAATAGTCACACCGGTATCACACTGCCTGGCGCTTGAGTTGGGCTCGCATTCGGTCCATTTCCGCTTGCCACTCAGCCCTAACCTGCGAGAATCGATGAGTAAATAGCATAATGAATTCTGGAAAGAATCTCACCTCCTCTGCTTTCCGTTCCGCCTCCTCTGCTTTCCGTTCTGCCTCCTCTGCTTTCCTCTTCGCTTCTTCTATCATCCTCTCCGCTACCTCCGCTCTCCTTACTGCTTCCTCCTTTTGCCTCATCTCCTCGGTTGCTTTCTTTACCGCTTCCTCCTTTTGCCTCATCTCCTCGTTTGCTTTCTTTACCGCTTCCTCCTTTTGCTCCGTCGCTTCGTTTGCGTTCCTCGTCGCTTCTTTTGCGTTCCTCGTCGCTTGGTCAATCTCCGCTTGACATTGAGCCCGTTCTTCCATCCGCAACTGTAAAAATGAATGAATGAATTGCATAACTGATTCTGGGAGGAACCTCACCTGCCGTACTTCATCTTCCTTTGCTCTCCTCCTCTCTTCCGCCGCATTCTGAATGCGCGCCCACTGGGCGTGATACTGCTCACACACCGCCTCCACGCTATCTGCCTTCTCTATCTTGACCCCAAGATAACAAGAGCGCCCCCCGCTCTTCGTTATCTCGTGGCAATCTGGGAAGAGCCTTTTGAGGGCCTCCCAGGCGGTATGGGCATACCAGTAACATTGGTACTGGTACAGGTGGTATGACGGAGAATGCTTACTGAGAGCGGACAAGAGCACGGATACTTGAATTGCCGAAGGGCGAGCGGAGGAGGCGGGGAAGTCGAGATAACAAAGCTCCTTGAACTGGTCATACGTTCTGGATAGATAGGATTCGATAGCAGAACCGTTGTTTGGGGTAGTGAAGATGGAATCACGAGCAGGGGTCGGGGAAACTGACGGAGAGACTATGTATGACGATTGCATGCGTCTTGACGAGCCATTGTTGTTCTCTGTAGAATCTGTGCATGGGGTTCGGTCTAGAACCAATATCGCGACGGCGTGCTGTTGTGTGGGATGGCGAAAATGAAGGAGCAAAAATTCGTGTTCTTTGCCGTCGGTGCATTTGCAGTAAACAACGCGTTCAAGCTGGCATTGTGAAGAAAGCTCGTTGCCGAGGATGAGCATGTGCCATTGTTCTACGTCATTCTTACTATCGCCCGACGTGAACACGGGGGGGGCATCAGAAGGAGAACTCATGAAAGGACGGAACACGGCTGCAAGGAAACCACGAATACTGGAACGATTCGTTCCATACTTGAAGCTTTTGAAGGACATTGCAGGTTGACAAGGGTTTGAACACGAGGCAAGCAGTGGGCGAGTGGTTGTATCATATCATGAATGATTATACAAGCCTGAACGCGGTCACCCTGTTTCATGTCTACTCCATACATCTCATTGTTCCCAGCACTTTGGACATCCGCTATCCCTACATTCGGAATTCCCGGTCCTACCCAACCTTATCGCAGACTATTCACGGTACGACAAATAAGGGTTGTGTCTTGCCTGTCTATCATGATGGCACGCAGGCCTCCAAACGAGTCCGATCTCCCGTTCCTCGATACCAGCTGCACGCAGTGGTGGCCAGCCACCAAATTTCGTATTGCAGTTTACAGTTCATAGAGAATCATTTGGCTCACTCTGACTTGACTTTCTTAAGTTTACTGCGCTGGTATACAATTGCAGCTGATCAAGCTGGTACTTGAGAATGATTGATCGATTATCGATCATCACCGGTATTCTCGAGCACTGACGTCAAAACGATGACCAGACTGAATAATGGGTCCTCTCCGACCTGGCGTGAAGATAGTGGCCGTGATATACAATCTAAGAGATGGCGCAGCAGCCAAAATTGTCAGATTGTTTACTGCTGGGAGGTCACTAGTTCACTGGTCGGTACGATTGACGGGCCTCGTACTAGAACGATATGACACGAGCAACATCGACAAATCTTGGCACCGGTTGCCCTTCTGTGACTCAAACTAGCCGCGTGCTTCACACTGATTACAGCTCGTTCATGACTATACATTGCAACTGCAATGCGTCCTTAGTGACCTTGAAAGCGGAGGGGTTTTTCGTGTTACCGGTAACGCCGATAAGAACTAGCCCTGTAGATCGCAGAGTCTGAGACAGGAAGGTCAATTCTGATATGTTTTAATGTATATTGCAACCGCGTCTGATCATGATGAGGATGTTGGTAATGGGGAAATGAGAGTAATAGTTACACCGGTATCACACTGCCTGGCGCTCGAGTTGGGCTCGCATTCGGTCCATTTCTGCTTGCCACTCAGCCCTAACCTGCGAGAATCGATGAGTGAATAGTACAATGAATTCTGAAAAAGAACCTCACCCGTTCCTCTGCTTTCCTTTCCGCCTCCTCTGCTTTCTGTTCCGCCTCCTCTGCTCTCCGTTCCGCCTCTTCTGCCTTCCGTTCCGCCTCCTCTGCTCTCCGTTCCGCCTTCTCTGCCTTCCGTTCCGCCTCCTCTGCCTTCCGTTCCGCCTCCTCTGCTCTCCTCACTGCTTGGTCGATCTCCGCTTGATATTGAGCCCGTACTTCCATCCGCAACTATAACAATAAATGAATGAATTGCATAACTGATTCTGGGGGGAACCTCACCTGCCGTACTTCATCTTCCTTTGCTCTCCTCCTCTCTTCCGCCGCATTCTCAATGCGCGCCCACTGGGTGTGATACTGCTCACACATTACCTCCACGCTGTCTGCCTTCTCGATCTTGACCCCGAGATGAGAGGAGCGCCCATCGCTCCTCGTTATCTCGTGGCAATCTGGGAAGAGCCTTTTGAGGGCCTCCCAGACGGTATGGGCATACCAGTGACACTGGTACTGGTACAGGTGGTATGACGGAGATTGCTTACTGAGAGCGGACAGGAGCACGGATACTTGAATTGCCGAAGGGCGAGCGGAGGCGGGGAAGTCGAGGTAACAAAGCTTCTTGAACGGGCCATATGTTCTGGATAGATAGGATTTGATAGCAGAACCGCTATTTGAGGTAGTGAAGATGGAATCGTGAGCAGGGGTCGGAGAAACTGATGGAGAGACTATGTATGACGACTGCATACATCTTGACGAGCCGTTGTTGTTCTCTGTAGAGTCTGTGCATGGGGTTCGGTCTAGAACCAATATCGCGACGGCGTGCTGTTGTATGGGATGACGAAAATGAAGGAGTAAAAATTCGTGTTCTTTGTCGCTAGTGCATTTGCAGTGGACGACGCGTTCAAGCTGGCATTGCGAAGATAGCTCGTTGCTCCGGATGAGCATCTGCCATTGTCCTACGTCATTCTTACTATCGCCCAACGTGAACACGGCGGGGGCATCAGAAGGAGAATTCATGAAAGGACGGAACACAGCCGCAAAGAAACCACGAATACTGGAACGGTTCATGAAGCTGTTGAAGGACATTGCAAGTTGACAAGGGTTTGAACACGAGGCAAGCAGTGGGCCAGCAGTGGTTGTATTATATCATGAATGATTATACAAGGAACGCGGTCACCCCTATTTCATGTCTACTCCGACATACATCTCCGAATTGCTCCCAGCACTTTGGACATCCGCTATCCCTACTACATTCGGATAAAATTCCCGGTCCTACCCAACCTTATCGCAGACTATTCACGGTACAACAAATAAGGGTTGTGTCTCGCCTGTCTATGGCACGCTGGCAGGCCTCCAAGCGTGCGGCACTACTAGTATATTCCTGCAGACGCAAAACCCAAGCGAGTCCGATCTCCCGTTCCTCGATACCAGCTGCGCGCAGTGGTGGCCAGCAACCAAATTTGCTCGTATTTCAGTTGATAGCTCATAGAGAATCATTTGATTCACTCTGTCTTTGTTTACTGCGCTGGTATACAATTGCAGCTGATCAAGCTGTACCGTACTTACTTGATCGACCATCGATCATCACCGGTATTCTCGAGCACTGACGTCAAATTGGAATCAGCGTGACACGCGGAAGACTCGTACCGTGTCTGGACTCAAGGGCATTTGACTATGCGTGCACAACCATCAGACTCGCAAGCACAACACTCACTCGACCCTGCTACCACTCGAAAGATTCAGATTCATGATCAATTTGGTTCCGTAGGAGAGCAATGCAAAGAAAACAGGGGCGACAATAAACAAGGAAGTGGTTAAGAAGCTCAGTGAGCAAGATCGTAGTTAGCGAAAGCAAATATACTGAAAGCAGAGATATCGAAAGCAACGTGCGACAGTACTAAACGTAAAATGAAGCTGTTCATTTCGCTCGTGAGGTCTAGGACAACATTCATCATAATGAAATGCAATGTTAAGTTATATACCCTAAGTCCAAATGCGTCAGAAACAGGAATCACTTGAATCAAAAGAACTATACCACATACCAAGTCACCTTGGTAAGTCTAGGGGAGGAAGTAGAAAATGATGTAAATGTCGTTTGTCTTGTCGTCATTATATGGTACAACGGGACGCGAGCAGGCCCGTAAGGTATATATGAGCATAATATGTGAAGGATTGTACGGCATGTACAGGTGTGAGGTGAGTGCTCTGCGTCATATTTTATTGTGCATTGCGTGTCTATAGGCACGTTCGTCTCATGAGTAAAACACAGAGGAATGTCAATCAGAACCCATACCGCACGTATCTTGGCAAAGCGAAGGCGCCCTGTCATTTCATAAACATCTCGGCAAAGAAAGAGGTGTTAAAAAGTCGTATCCAAGCCATGGTAAAAATTCAGATTCGTTCGTCATGCGCGTGGACATCCGCGCCACCATCTATGATCCAGCTTGCACGGGGTGTCTGAGTCATTGTCGCATAAGCGTCCTCTTGCTGGTCGTCCGCTCGATTTTGTACGCTTGTTCCATTGTCGAATTCATGGGTATCAATAGTGCCAAATGTTGTGGTACTATGCAGTCGGTTATTGATGAGCTACACGATGAATCGTAAGCTATGCGGACAGGAAAGCACGAGGCTAAAACAAAGTGATGCTTACACCTCCAATTGGCCGGGAGTAATCTTCAAAATCCCGTAAACTTGAGTTGCT
Source organism: Suillus fuscotomentosus (assembly GCF_016647785.1). Classification (NCBI taxonomy): domain Eukaryota; kingdom Fungi; phylum Basidiomycota; class Agaricomycetes; order Boletales; family Suillaceae; genus Suillus; species Suillus fuscotomentosus. The sequence goes on along the minus strand of NW_024539667.1, from coordinate 52,024 downwards.
CCTTCCTTCGCAAGAGTCACGCAGGCGAGGATCAAGAAGTCCGTCAGCCGTAGTAAGGCGTGACTCGTCGGCGGACACAGGAGAGGAGGTTGACGGCACACTAAGCCATGGCCACGAGGGTGGCTGCAAGCCATCCTCATGTTCCGCCACGTCGGCATGAACATACGGCGAGGAAAGCCATGGGTCGGGGTTAGAAAGCACAAATCGCGGGGATGTTGACAGGGATGCAGGTTCGGGAGTGGCAGGGGAGACAAAGGCTGAGAAGATATCTGGGCCGTAAGCATTTATCTTCTCAGCAGCTCCCTCGCTCTCTATGTCTTTAGGTAATTCTCTTGAAGAACCTGCTTTTGGGCTCGGGGTATTGCCCCGTCTGAGACGACCAAGGAAAGCTCGTACGCCAGCAGGTCTCTCGTCCACAGAGCCGGATAAAGACGCGGATGCAGTAGTGCTGCTTCCAGTGCTTTCTCGCTTCCCCTTCTTCCATATCGTAACACGCCTGTTCTGGTAACTAGTTGGAGCTGCACTAATCGCAAGCCCTAGCGCAGGTCCCTGATGTGAGTCGGCACCGGACGAGGTACTCCCAAACCCACGCCCATACCCATGCGAAGACGTGCTCCGCAGTGCACCCTGAGACGAAATACTCCGCAGAACGTCGAATGAAGCGGTCGCACTCAGCATGCCAGAGGACTGTGACGTAGGTGAAAGGTTATGACCATTCATGCTTCCTTCAGGCGAACCAAATGCTGACCCTAGCCTGACTTTGTTGCCAGAATCTAGATAAGAAGATCTGCTTCCGGCTCTCGTCAAGAGCGGCTCCTCGCTTCCAGTCCTCGTCCTAGTTCCGGTTTCGGTTCTGGTAAGGAAGTGGGTGGAAGAATGGGAGTAATGCGATGCAGCCGAAGGAGCAGGAGCAACACTATACCCCCCAAACCATGCGGAAGCATCGGGCCCAGGCGAACTTCTTCTTCGGGAACTATTAGCGGTATGCGGGACATACGCGGACGGTGGCGGGGGAGCGGAGTATGCAGATGGAGGCGGAGATAATGGGAAGACATGCGGACCGTCGTCATCCTCTCCAAGTGAATATGGAGGCAGATTAGGGGACGAAGCGCGCCCAGTTACCAGTTCTCCCGACACTTCTCCACTCGTGTCCCCTTCAATTCGAACATTCCTTCCCGCACCCATGCCCTCATTGAGAGCTGCGATAATTCCACCATAACGCTCCTCCATGTCTACTTCGGCTTCAAGTGGGCCGCCAGGCGCCCATGGAGGAATAGCGCTCGCATCACGAGATGACAGCTTGCGCTGTCGACGACGAGCACAGAAAAGCCAGAGAACAGCGAAAGCAATAGCTCCGAGGACCCCGAGGAAAAGGCCAGCAATAGAACCAGGGGAACGAGAGAGCCTGCGAGATCCCCATTAGCACAGTTATAGCAGGTGACCTCATAACAACGCCACAAAGGAAAAGAACCCACCTGTTCCCATTGGTATCTGAAGCTGCGGTACTGAGCACCCCGCTCGTTGTCGTCGTCCAAGTGGTGACGGGATAACCTGACAGGACGGACGTCAAAACCAGCGTCGATGTCCAAGGAGTATCAGTCCACGTGCTGTATTGACCGACATCGGTAGTAGAGATAATCAGCGTGGTAGGAAATGGAGTGATCGTACTGGACACCGGAGAAGAGCTAGATGCGAGGGCTGTGTGTGATGACGAAGACGGACCTGCTGACGACAAAGAGCTTTGGGGGGCGGAAGTTGAAACCACTGCGGAGGTAGATGTTGTCGTTACTGAAGACAGCGAAGTTGAAGGAAGAGGAATGGGTGTGATGGTGAAAGATGAAGTAAAACCGGGTGCGGTAGATGTTAAGGATACATCAGATGTCATGGTGGGTGTAGACGATAATGGGGAGAGCGTTTGTGTTGATATCAGAGATGAACCAGAGGACAAATTATCAGAACTTGTCGTCAAAGAAGACCACAAGGGCGTACTTGAACTTGACCAAGTACTCGCGCCCGTTGTCCCGGAATTTGCAATAGACGACGAAGAACTGGGTGCGAAATTGTATGAACTTGCCCCGGATAATTTCGGTAGGACCTACCTCAAACTGGATGACACTGGACTGGACAACGGCTGAGATTCAATGCTGATGGGTGGAGATGGAGTGAAGGTCTGTTGCAAATAACCATTTCCAGCATCCGATGGATAGACGTTTGCCTGAAGTGACGAGAGAAAAGTGAATAGACAACGGCCATCAAGAATGATAAGTTCGGAATGGAAGTATAATGTTGATGATGAAAAGACAATAATGAACACGAGATAAAACGAGAATATATGTTGAAGAGAGTGGTGAATGGATTAATGGTTACAAGAGACGCAACGTGAATGATGCCCGTGATGGAAGCGAAGAAGGTGTGGAGCCAATGTCATTGATCGAACACAGACAGTGAAATATCGTGCGCACCTGAGAGGCCATCACACTAGATGTTGTTAATGTTGGTGGTGTCATAAACGGAGAGCTCTCGGGCACGTCGTTCGTCGGCTGGGAGCCAGTACTGCTCAATATATTCGAGCACTGGGACGTCGATGGTATCGGGGGCAACGGGCCGGCATTAATGGGCGTGCCACTGAATAAATTACTGATGGAGGGCAAAACTGGGTTCGTCGTCGTCGAGCCTGGGGGTGCTGGTTCGACGAGGAATGGCACAGAGTTGCAAGACGTTGGATCAAGAACCATATCTAGATATTCATGTATATAAATAGTTGGATAGCTGGAGCTCAGAGTAGTAATTGTTGATGATTTTGGAGAAGGTCAACCAAGAAAGAGAGATAAAACGTGTCCGTGTCCTTCGTCGCGAGAAAAGAGCCTGGAGGAAGGTTTTGTACTAGTCGAAAAATTAGAATGAATTGGCGGGGCTAGAATAAGACGCTTACGAGAAGGTTCCTCGACGACGACTAGACTGTACCATATGATATAGCAGTTTATGCACTGGCCGACGCAGCGACGGCAGGGTTTTCTGTGTCTAATAGCGGAGTTGAGCTGTATGGGCTGTAGGTATTCTGTGTACAGGAAAGAGGTCGAGATGTTGGATGAGTCGAAGACCGATTTGCAGATATGAGCGCTTGAGTGCGATCAAAGCGCATCGCATCGGATTGAAGTGCCAAGCATAACAGTTCCCTTCTACGCCAGAAATGTGAAAGTAATTGCCAACGTCAGTGCGTGGATTTACACATCAGTACCCAAACCTCCGGAGGTGAATCCTCCCCATACTCTACGTGATTCTGCATTCTATGGAGAGCGTAAAACATATAACACATGTAGAATGACGTTGGTAGCACCACAAGATGCGTGGCACCTCAGCCTACACGGCTGGGTCGAGGCACCAGAAGGCAGTGAGCATGATGCTACCAGCGTGCATCCTTGGACACCTGCCTTTTTTGGGCCACACATTCCCGGAGATCCCCCACTGTTGGCCCCATTTGTAGGAGACAACCGGCCAAGTCGAGTTACACAGTCTGCGTTTCTATCCTCATGTCCACCAGCATGTAATACCATGCATGTCACGAGTTAAGCCTCATTCCAACTCACGTACAGGCTTGCTGTGCTTACCTTCAAGTTTTTATATGTCAATATAATTAAGCTAACATTCTTCCATTCGTCATTGCAAGGGACAGGAACACGAGACCCCTCAGCTGACAGTGGTTACTGACTGGACTTCCGATCTCACCCGCTACACAAACTCCGCATGTGCGTTCTTCTTGTTTATACATATACCAATGACGTATTTCTACGAAGTTTCTCCTATAACGACAACTACATCCGCGTTAAAGCCCAGTGCTATCTTGCATTGGAGGCAGGTAGGTGACATCTCATGCATGCTGCAGGCCATGCCATACAGTGACTTACTGGTCTTCTAGTCTACACATGCAAACTCTTCCAAATTTCATCGCAACTGTATTCACATGAAGTATATCCTTGATCCTTCTTGATCACGTATGTCACGTTCGACATCACTCACCGTATCGTTCGCTTCTTATCTTGCCTCATGCTTGGAAAGCCGATATAATCTCATTTAGAGAATCAAGTATTTCGGATCCATATCAGTTCATATCCGAGTCATGCGCTGACCGGGCTCCTATCTTAACGGCCAAGTAGGTTCGAGTACGCCCTGTACTACAAACAAGTCGAATGGCGTAGCCATCAAATATCATCGATAGTCCCTGACAGAGGCCCAAAGCGAAAAGCCGAAGCTGATCATGCTTTCAGGAGACTTAGTGTGCCTGCTGCTGTCAGGTAAGCTTCGATGGGTGTAAAGATTATCATTTGTATCAAATTTATCCATCTATCGATGAAGTTCCGTAACGGACTTCTATCAAATTTGTTATGAGAATGACTCAATGTAATGATTGACGCTTGTCGCCAGGATAGCTTAGTATGTTGAACAAGAGGCTTGAATACGACTCCCCCGTTGCATGTACAACTATGTCGTGAGTACCAATTTTAAACGTGTCAACGAGTACTAACCAAATAGACGGTTTTGAGATACCAAGTTTGCCGTCATATCAGGGCGCTTGTTACTCAACCTACTATGAATAGACTCAACAATGATCAGTCTAGCATTCTTGCGACTCGGATTTTGGCGCTGCCGAGGTCGGAATCCGCCCTCTGCCGCGCCTAGACCCTGCAGGGAAGGCGCTCCTGGTGGTAGTAATGCGGTAGAGCATAGATTCGGCACGCAGCAACACGTCGTTGCATCTAGCCGACAGCCAAATTTAGCCGTTGTGACAAGCGAGATACATACATACATGTTTCGAATTTGGGACCTCGGACAAGTAGTATGCTTGCGCACCAAGTCCTCGACTAATACTCATTAGTACGAATCACTTGGCATTCTCTTACCATTCCGAGTCTAGGACAGATAGCTGTCACAGGCATATCACGTACAGCATGCACTTGAATGTGGTATCGCCTGACAGCCGACTCCAATATGTGGAGCTTCCATGTATAGAGAAAGAGGCTAGGGTTTGAATACGTCAATCATGTAGCACCATATGCAAAACTGGATGGCGAAATATGATGCATATATGATGAGTTGCGGCAGCAGCTTGAACAGAGCAAGACGTCATCAGCAAAGTTCAGAGCTCGAGGGTCGACGAGGTGACAAGAGTCTGTAGTGAGAGAAATTTGAGTATGACGATGACCAGACACTCTCAGAGGACTCCGCTCGATCTTCGCCTAAACAGCGTGCGAGGAAAGCAGAGTTAAAAGAGTGTTCACGCACTGACAAGAAAACAGTAATGGGAGCAAACTTCAAGGTAAGTCATTCAATGGAGAGACTCAATCATGATTCAAGTTTGTGGATAAAACTAGAAAGCCGTGAGAAAACTGGAGAATGGGCTACGCTTGTGTTCGACAAAGCCACTGCGCATGCAAAATCGTGATGCCTACAGTATCTGAAAACGAAAAAAAAACTCTAGGCAATACTACACTAAAAGTGCAACAAACTACTGGTATAATTGAACAAAAAAAAACATCTCAGCTCACATCATCCTCTCGTCCCCTACCCGTCAACACACGTAGCATCTCGTCTCCTAGTCGTCGGAAATGAAGATATGTACATGGATATAAACACGCATATGAGCACTTCATACGCATATTTACTTCCCAGCCTGCCTCTCCGGGACGAACAGCCACCATACGCTGACAATCAAACGGATACCTGTGCCGATGCCCAGCGTAGCAGCTGAACCGATACTGTCGATCAATAGACGGCCAATGAAGCCTCCAAAAAACAGGCTGCCAATAGCTATGATCTTGTGATCGCGCGAAATGACCATCCGTCGGATGTCAAAAAGTTTAGGGTCAGCCATGAGCTCACACCAAGTTGTCGTGAGCACAACTGCGGAGAAATGAAAGGTTAGGAAATAAATAGAAACATGCTTGAAACATACCTGTAGTGGTGAACTGCGTATTGACACGCTTCCCCATAATGCCCTGCAAGCCCATGCTCGCGCTCAAGAAGCCAACGCACACGAAGGACGACACGTTGGTCCATGCGGGGTTGGCGCGCGCATCAGCAACGCTACCCTGATGGCTCTGCCATATCGCAATAGCGGCGGCCATCGTAAAGAGGGTTTGAATGAATGTGCCGAGGGCCAGCCATAACCGTGTCTTGCAGCCCAACTTATCGCCGATACGGCCGATAAATGCGCCGAAAATGAACGTGAGCACAGAGCACAGCGCTTGACGGTCTGCTATATGGAACGAATGATCGTGCTGCCCGCTGAATAGGCGAGCAAGGGCAAGGGCCAGCTATCGCACAAATGTCAGTGGGAAAGATCCTCTGCAACCGCGGAGGTACTCGTACTTGTAAACTGTTTCCCGTTTGGAAAGCGCACCAGACAAATATAGCAGAGAATGTAACCGAATCGCTGAAAAAAAAGATCAGTGAGTTGCGAGGTAAATCAAGAGCACAGTTCACGCACATGAAGCCAGTCATGAAACAATACATAGACAAAGGCGCCGTGGACTGATCTCCATCGACTTCCGTCAACAAATGTTTTTTCAACCTCACCATAGCCGAAGCATCATTTTCATCATCGCGTCTGTTCTTCGCTATTGAACATTGCGATAACCGGTTCTGGACGACAGGTGCAGGCAACGTCGATGACGTCGAGTCCTGAGAGCCGTGCATATCGATGATTTCAAAAATATTCGAATCGTCAAATGGACCACAGTCGGAATCGTCGTCAAACTCAGGTTCGTTCCCAGAAACAGAGAAGATATCGAGGTCGGAAGGAAGGGAGTTTTTGTAAGGAATGAGAGGGATGCCGAATGATTTCACGGAGGCAGTCCGCTGGTGTATCCGATTGAAGCTACCGAGGCTGAGTTTGTTTTTGAACGAACGACCGGGCATGCATCGATGAGTGGGACGTTCAAATCAGATTTCCGTGGTACGATACCGGACTTCCGACTGGTTTATTCGCCTCCCTATCGCCGCGTCAACTTGGCGTACGTTGACATCGTTGCGTAACGAGAAGTATGGTTGCTTCGGTGTACTAATTAGAGGTGAGTATGTGATAGGTATTTAGACTTATGGGGAGGACTTCCTGACGTCGGGTCGGAGTCGATCGGACAGGGTTATGCAAAGAAAAACTTTGCGTACTTAGCTGCGCACTAATGAAGCTTGAAGATAACCCTTACCGCGACCGGTTAACTCGGGAGCATGGTGCACCAACATTTTGTATCCTCTCACAGGCTACAGTTGTCCGAAAAGGAATCAGGCCAGTGCCCTGGTTCGATCGAAATTCTATGGGCTGGTCTATCTTTGTTACATTTGGCCACTGTCTCTAGATTCGCTTTGAGTAAATGACAGCCCAAACGTTGAAACTCCCGTCGTATAGTAAGTCAAAGTAGTGTTCTCTCAGAGTCAAGTTGATACAAGGATGCAGCGTTCGTGACGATCGTCGACTGGCATTCTTCGATCGGAGATCCGGTATCGTTATAAGTTGACCTTGAAGATTGCCCACTCAACATCGTAAATTCCTTTTGACCCCGAATTGTGCAACTGATATGATAGGGATGTATGTGATGTCTGATGATGGAACTTGAAGTATGTACAAGGAACATTCTTGCCAGCTCCATACTGATTAACGGGATGAACTAACCAGATGAAGATTAAATTCTTGATAGTTGTTCAACAGGCTCTCCTCCACGAGAGTCTCCATTTGCTTAACAGTTGTTTGGATCCGACTCATCCGAGGCTGTTGCCAAACAGCTCATCGACAAGGTTGGTCATTGTATCTAGGTATTTCGTCAAGTCAACCTATGGAATTTTTGTTGCGCATTTGCACAGCAGTTCAAGTGTCACGCGCGGAATATGTTTGAATCTTGCGATTCAAGAAGCTATTTGTGATGTGGCAGCTTAGAACCCTGTTTTCAATAACGGCTTCGCGATTTGCCACGTAAGAGTCAAGGGGGTCCTGTGATATATGATCCTCAATGGCCGAAGCTCATCTACATGCCTTACAGTCAATTCCTAGGAGTGAAACAAAGAAAAAGATTACTGAGCAGACGATGACAGCCTCAAGAAATTGTTGTAGAATAGTACGCCGTGTGAGGTGAGGCTCATTTGGATTAAATTTCTAACTTAGCGTCCGTCATAAATAAGTATATGTCACTAGGTGAGTGCGGGCCTCCTTGTGCTGACCATATCGCTATTCAATGACTTTTTTACACCTCTCAAATATATTTGTAGTATTCAACCATTCACCGACGGTTCCGACTTGACGCGATGCCTCCGCCTCCGCCAGTCTGAGCAGCACCTGCTCTCATCTCGTCCTCATCGAGGCCGGCCTCGGCCAGGATCTTCTCTACTTCTTCGAGGATAGGTTTGTACTCCGCTAACGGGGTAACAAAATGAATGCACTCATAATCAATGCTGACCAACCGCGACCAGACGTACCATATCGTTCTTCTGCAAAACTAAAACCATCCCTCCTGAGTTGTTTGCCCCGATTATCGCTCACTCCGTGTGCTTTCTGGGTCCAGTATTCACCTTCATGATGATCAGGACTGAAACAAGACTGGGATAAAGTGAAGCTTACGACTTCGAGCATAAAACAGAGCTAGTGTCTCTCCCGGTTCTGGTGTGCTAATCACATCCTCCGCAGAGCGCGCCGTGTCTCTGGATACACCCATGAATGCCGTCGCTTGCGCACGTACCTCGTGCTTGAAGTTTCATCAATTTTCATTGTACCACACAATAAAATAATGTGTGCACTCACTCGTACATCTACGGGTTCATCAGCTTCTTCGTCATCGTGACTATCATCGAGCTTTTTAAGGTTGAGCCCCTCATCATCTTCCTCTACCCGGGTCTCATTATCACTATCACCATCCTCGTCGCTCTCTACACCATCGTCATCCTCATCGCTGCTGCTCTCGTCGCCCTCCGCTGGAATAACGATGCCGCTGTGCTTGAGACACGTGTATCTTTCGAGCTTGTCGAGCTGGATCGAGTAGAAATCATCGAGTGTGTATTCCCTTGACCCACGCTCAAAGATACCACCATAGCTGATAGGGGTAGAATGATTCGGGCAGTACACAATGGTCATAGCAAAGATCCACGTACATGTACAGCGTATTCCTAAGCACAGTTAGCATAGCGTTGTACCGTGGTATTGGGGTCGTTAGAATTGGGTCATCAGGATCAACATCAAGGTCCTGCTAGTCTCATCTCAATATCCGACACCATCCACATGAATGAAAATTGACCTTGGTGTTCTTGACCTCTTGAGTCTTGATTCCATCGTCATCTTCGTCCGATTCTCCTTGCTGAACAGCTGCAGCCTTTCGCTTTCCACCTTTCCCTGCTTTTTTCAACTTCTTGAGTGTCATTGATTGCCAACGCCCATTGCCAACAAGTTGGTATCCGTAGCTATGCAAGATTCGGTTAGTCTGCGGTTCCACCATCAATACAACCACAAGCCAAGATAGTGCCTCACGAGATGACACTGTATGAAACCATGCAAGAACATTCCGCACGGTGACTCAGGCTCCTTCCGATGACTTACAGATCATTCCAAAATACGCTCTCGAGGCTCTCTTCATCCCTGTCGTCATCTGTCACGCCGCCAAACAGGACGCCCATACCCTTGACCGACCACAGCGCCATTGTGCAGCCACTCCGGATATGCGGCGCGAAGGATGGTTTCTTTCGCCTTTCCCATTTCAAACTAAGTGGATCCGAGGAGACTGTGGACGATGATGGAGATTGGGAAGTTTCGAGGGACATGCTGTGTGCGAGTTTAATTTGGACAGGGAGCAGGAGATGCAAAATCCTACCGGAGAAACCAGGTATCGTCGAGCATTACGCCAATAGGACGTTTACCCTTGATGTATTCTTTACAATAGCCTCCTGCATGAATAATAGGGAAGTGGCATCTGATAACCAAGTTGCATACATACCATGTAAAACAATGCCTTCTGGCGTAGAAAGAAATGAGAACCCGCTTCTTGCGCTGCGTAGTAACCGATGTATAACTAGGTACAATTCACAGGAATGAATGACAGGGAACAACGCACGACGGTTTCCGATCCATATCCTTGAATTCGATTTGTCGCCATTTATACTCTTGAGTATCAAATACCCAGGTATCATTTAGATACTGGGCTTGATATTTCATATATATCAGTGCAAAACGAACAAGCGGGATCACATGCTGGAGACATACTGCGATGCCCTGGGTCATAAAAACCGCCAAATAGAACGATGTAGTGCTTCCACATTGCCATCCTGTACCACGCTGAGAACTAAAGGGGGCACAAAAGTATTCCTTACGCACCGATGTCCTGATCTCGCGCTGGGCCTGATCTTAGTATCCAAGCGATCCCACGAATGAGTGCTGATATCAAAGCTCCAAAAATCCCTGTAGTGATGGAACGTGTTCTGATACAATGAGCTAAACTCGCCGCCGAACAAGAATAGCTTTCCTCCTCCAGCTGCCGAAGTCACCACGGCATGTGCACTGCGAGGCCCAGGGCACGTAGGGCTCACGAACTTGCGCCACTCATCCTTGTCAGGGTTGTAGCGGTAGACGTCGTTGTAAAAGTAGGCTTTGCCGTCATCACTAAAGAATTCACCTCCGATGCACCACAAGTAGTTTCCGCTTGGGCAAGGCGTCAGAGTCGCGTTCGCGCGCCGAGAAGGTGGGCCCTCGACTAGTTCCTCAGTGACCTTATGGGCATCTTCCCATTCGCGGTTCATCTACTAGCAGGCATCGTTAGGTCAGCTCGATCTCAGATGCATGCGATAAAAATCACCTTGTCGAGGATGGCCTCTAAATCTTCATCCTCCGGAGGTGCATCGGTCGTCTTTTTGATCTTCTTCTTTTCTTTCTTAGAAATCTTGGCTTCCGCTTTCTGCTTTTTGGCCGCCTTCGCAGCTGCTTTACTTGTATTCTTCTTCTCGTTGCCCATGATCGATATCGATCAGATTATGGTCAATGACAAGCTCGGCAGTTGCACAGCCACCCCCTTCATCGACCGCATTCTATGTACTTATCTTCACTTGCAAGTGTTTGTTGGGTGACATCCAAGTCTTGCTTCAGTCTCTTTAACAAACGTAGTGAGTAGGTGAGTGAGATCTTCGACCCATTCATTAATTCAATGTAATGGCTGCAACAGCTGTAAGTGCACCTTCGGGTTCTTCCATGGTCACCAGTAGCTGTGTAAATAAAACGATCCAGGTGCTACCATTTCTAGAGTGCAAACATGGTCGAATTTCATTGTGCTAACGGTTCACGCTAAGCGGTACTTAAGTACTTAGTTACATGCAGTAGTACCTCAGCAATATTGCAAATATTGACTTGACTGAAATGTCCTGCAAGTAATCATTATCACTCGGCTATATGCAACGTATCAGCAATCAAAACAGATCCTCGTCTTTCTTGTTGTAATCTTCCTAGTGGTCGTAATTGCCTTTGAAGTTCATCCTTTCTAGTACTTTTCAGTGTACTTTTTCTATTGGGGGAAGCAGCGTTCCACTTCTGAATGTTGTCACTTGGACACTCACCATTGTATAAAGGGTCCTCCGCATCGTGTTTTGCGGTCTGGATTGCTATAGAACACTTCAATGAACTACAACGAGCATTGACAGGACGATGGATCGCGATGTAGGAGATCGCACGAAGATAGTTCAGCTTCCCTGAACTTTGTGAAAGCGTCTTTCCATGGATCGCTCATGGAGCCATAAAATGAGATGTGTCGTACCTGCCAATTCTGACTCTGAACTTCTGATTCCTTTCCAACTGCACAGTAAGCTCGGTGATGCGGCAGCGACAACGGAGATGGCTGTGGCAGGGAACCGAAAGGTAAGTAGATTTGTTGGAAATCAGAAAGCGAATAAAAATAAATGCTGTAATGCTAGTGCTGCCGCGGTCCGGTCCAGAACCATGGTTCGAACCGGACTTTTGGTCCGGTTCTCCACGGTTCGGTCCACGGTTCTCACACCAGCCAGAACCGGACCGGAAAATGGTTCTCGGTTCTAGGTCTTCCCGAACGGTCCCGTTCTGGTTCGGCAAGGCCGAACCATTCCAAACCAATATCGACTTCGACTTCGACTGTGACAACAACTTCGGTCTCCACGTCAGACTGTTGTCTTCGGGATTCGCACTACTGTAGCGTTTCGACCTTAGGTTCGTGGGAATATATGCACTGCATTACGTAACGGGTTTGTGACATGTTCGTCGACCTTTGCGACGTGCGACGAACCTAATTTAGGTTCGTCCGAGGCTCCAAAGTTATGCATCAAGGACCTCCGAGTCGCAAGTTCGGCCATCAATGTCCTCGCTTAGTACTCTAGGAGTTGCACTTCTGTGAGTCGTCAATGCTTGCCATCAATGTCCTCGCTTAGTGCTCTGGGAGTTGCACTTCTGTTGTGACTTCAGATCTGCCTAGGCCGCTTTGAATAATATAAACATTACTGCCAGGTATGTTTCCTGCAATTTGGTTTTTCACTGTTACTCATCATGTTTCCTCATAGTGATCTAGTTCTCAGATTTCCGCCTGTCTTGCAGGATCACCATCACCTGTTGACACCACCCCCTTACTTCGCATCTTTCATCCCTCTTCCCGATCTCTCAATATCAGCCCTCATCAAGCTGATGATGGTGCAGAAGGTGATGCCGACACCAATTTGGATGAAGACCATGTTGCCAATGTTGATGAACAGCCTGGTGACGAGGCCCCATTGTCGCTCCTGCTAGAGTTCATTGCATCAGGCAAGGATCGTGTACCTGACGGGTACATCACTGATGCAAATGGTTCGCTTCGCATTGATACAGCTGCTGACATGTTCGAAGAAGTTGTTGTCGCTGGAGAACCTGAGGTCTTTGGGAGAGGAAAGCGGAGGCGTCTTGCTAACAAGCAATACAATGCATACGAGCAGCATTAGTATAGGTTATAGGTCATATTTTCTACAAAAATTGCATACGAACATAATGTCACAAACTTAGGTTCGTCCACCCATTTTTTGTGTCTGTCACAAAAAATAGGTTCAGTTTGTCAGGCTAGCGACGTTGTGACGAACCTAAGGTCGAAACACTACAGTATTGGTTAATCAGGCTACCTTTAGCCTTTTCAAAGGTAAGTACTAATTAATCAATCTCTTACATGACTTGCTGTCTGCGGTAAGTTCTTACATTGCATCGCGTCTTCACTCGACAACTGTTGTAGGCTACGTCCGCAATCACAATTATGATGATCGCTGCTGCCACTCATACATATAGGTTATCTCTTTTCTTTATTTGTCTACTGACTGATTTTGGAGGTACATTTTATTTGAGTTGTGATGACGCGATGTTGAATGACCACCTTGCACTACAGGCTTTGCGCATCACACAATTAAGGACATCATTTGGAAGAACTACCTCATTCCTGCAGGTGCGACTGTTATTGGCAACCATTGGTCAGTACACAATCATTTTCGTCCTCTCACCTTTGCATTTGATGCTTGTGCTTCAGGGCTATCGCAAACAATCCTGAAGTCTTCCCCGAACCACACAGGTTTAATCCTCAACGTTGGATTGACGATGCAGGTCATGTGCGCAATGATCTCTGGTTTTTCACTTTTGGTTTTGGCCGTCGGTGAGTAGTATCATTCATCTCTCGACCATTTCTTACGCCTTACTTGAAAATGTCAGAGTGTGTCCTTGCGAATCGGTCAGTCTTCATCAATACGGCTCTCATTATGTGGCTTTCCGCCTTTTGGAGAATCCTGCAGCGAAGATTGACATGCTTGCATTCTTGGACACTTCGAACATACAAGCTGCTCCATTTGAGATATTGCAAAGAGGATTGACGAGAATGTGATGAACTATGTGCACTTCGATGCTGCCGCCTATGAAGGATCATCGAATTTCCATCAACGTGTTATATTATCACATCACCCATGTAATAGTCTTTGCATTTGTTAATAAAAGCTATGTTATTGGACTAGCTACTGTACTGAAATTTTTGGGTTGGGTTCAGGTTCGGACCATAAAAAAACCGAACCGGACCACAGAGAACGGTTCTCTGTGGTCCGGTTCTCGGTTCTTGTCCTGGGCCCTCTGAACCGGACCAAACCGGACCACGGCAGCACTATGTAATGCACAGGCACCATGCCGAAGGGGCTTGTTAGGAAGTACCTGAATATGGTTCGAGATGCAGGCACATTCTATATCCCTCGCTCTTCCTCCAATTTTCTAGCCTCTAGGTAACATCAGAAGTTTCAGAACAGCCTGAGCTGTCAGCGCTGTCAAACTGATGATCAGTTTTGGCAGGTAAAGTGTACCTACCAGCTGCCAGTGGTTGGGTATCTCCTTCAAAATCACTATTAACATCAAGCTTCAGGATACGAGAGAGCCTCACCGACGGTCCTTCAAATACTTTCAGATAAAAAAATTCCCGCATATGCTGAACCTCGCTGGCGGAGAAATAGAACATAACTTCCAAATTGCCACAGCCCACTGTGGCAGCAAAGAAATCGACTTTGACACCCGTGTTGACCTTAGAGGGTCACAAAAATGCTACTCCATCCATATCCTACTTTCCGGATGGGAAGCGAATGATCAGCGGGCCAGGCGATAAGACCACTCATCAATGGGACTTAGAAGCAGATAAGGAGATTGAAGATGCACAGGATGTTTGTGAGCAGGAAGTATATGCTGTGAGGGTATCAAGGAACAGTCGATGGGTTGTCTCTGCAGGTGGATATTTCAACATCGGGGAGTAGGCTCAGGACCAGCCTGGCTTATATAACCACGGACAAGTCGAGTGGCATAGCCAGGCTGGTTGATCTCGGAGAGATTTGGCAGGCGAAGCACAGAGTTTCAATTTAGCAGGTGCTGGTCGTGCCGGTTGAAGTAATAGTACTACATAGTTACTGTCGACTATCAATCACTCAGAAACTTTCGTTCACGCACTGCATAGAGTACCGCATCTTTCTTGCGTTTGCGCTGCATCACTAAAATTGAAATAGGATACTTTAAATGATACCATTTGCTCCATATTATGTCAGGGGAGAGAAGCAATGGTAAGTCATCAGAGAACCTGTGAGAAGAAGATATCGTCATATATCGTTATATATTGTAATATATAGGAAAGGTTTTCGTCACATTGTAATATAAAGTGATATAAAGCAATATATGACCATGTAAAAGCACCATAATCAGCATAATCCCCGGCAAGAACTCACCGGTTTACTGATGAAAATCATGCAGAGTGTCTTTCTGGAGCCCGTTGTAGCTCGAAGAACCACATGTCTTCCTGCAAGCAAAGATACGAGAGCCTTGAGTTGAAATAATGGTGCCTTTCGAGACAAAATCAAGGTGCGCGAAAGCTTCGAGTACTTGCTGGATCTGTATCATTGAAAGTGTTTGTAAAGTCTGTTGGAAGGTTTTCTGAAAAGAGCATTCAAAGCTGGTAGGGACATTGGCAATACAGAACCAATGTTGAAACTCATGTCATAACATAGAGATGTAGCAAAACAGTATAGCGTCTGTACAATGTCTGGATGTACAACGACACCCGGCACAACCGGCACCTGCTAAAATTCAAACTCCGTGCTTCGCCTGCCAAATCTCTCCAAGATCGACCAGTCTAGGGTTCGGGAGAAAAGTCCCTGCTTATTAGCCGCATACTAATTAGCATGTTAATAACTAGCTATTAACACGCTAATAACTCATCGCAAAAATCACAAGGCTAATAATGCTAATAACTCCCTACAGCTGGCTGTGCCTCAGATATTGAGCGATCAGGTCAGGAATAGTATTCTGAGTCGACCGGCTAGCTTCTACTACTGACAGATGATTGACTAGTTACCATAGATAATGGTTTTAAAATTTTCCGGTATGAGCCATGCCGTGCGTGCCGTTCAACATTGCAAATCATTTCAATCAAGTTGAACCAACCACACCCACACCAAAGTATCACCCTTATGAATACCATTGAGGTTCACGACGACGTCGAGCATCACGGTCACACTGATGTTGGATTCATGCAGATGTACTCCATTCCAGAATATCTGGCCATAACTCTTTTTCCCACCTCAGACCTTCCCATCTCCACATTCATCAAGTTTGCCATTCCATCTGTCACTTCCACCCATCAGGCTGCTTTGCCAAGTATTCACCAATATTTCTGCTTGGAGCCCCCAGACTCCAGCCCGATTGATCACGCTCTCCTATCTTCACTGCCAATCCCAATTGAGCCCATCATTACGGCACTTGTTTGCATAGCGCCAGAGGCTTGGGGCGCTGGGAACCGCTCTATCGTGTACGCTCACACCAACTTGATGTATAGATACCCCTTCTGGCTAATTGCATTTTGGGATTGCGTCGCCAAAGATATTATCCCTCCGTTAATGAAATGGCAGGCAGCATGTTGTTTTGTAGAGCAACAGTTGCATGGCCCGAAGCCCAATCTGTCAGTGGCATCTGACTTCTGGGCACGTTTGTCAATGCTTTCTTTGGAGGGTAATGTTTCCGGCTTCATGGATTACTCACCTATAAGCAAGCTCGCACAATTTGCCTCACGAAGCTGGCTTTGCGACAACAACATCAACTTTGTTCTTGAACTCATTCTTCGGCAGATCAAAAGTAGCCTCATCCTTGCCCTGTTTTGTGACATCCTTCAAACATACTTTGTCAATAAACTCAAAACTACATTCGAGTCATGCCATCAGAAAGATTATTTTTGTGCAGATGATTGTTCACAACTTCGTGAGATTGGGCAGACATTGCTGATAACACGAAGACTGTTGGAATGACTTGCTTCATCCACTCCAACCATTGGTTATCTCTTGTCATCGACGGTTCAGGTCACACAATTTACTTCGGAGACTCGTTTGGATGCCATGAAGCACCAGATTCAATCTGTCATGCAGTCGAGTGGTGGCTTGCATTGCATACACCTGTTTTGTTTGTCTGGCAACCTCTTGCCTGCACTCGCCAACAAGATCAATATTTGTGTGGCATACTCGCTGTCAATGCAATTGCCCATCACTTTCTTCCAGAAACTTATCCTCTCCTCTTGCCTGATTGCAATGCACTCGATGGAGCTCGAATGCAGTTTGGTGTGGCCATCATTGATGCCCACCTTCGCACATTATCTGTGAGAATCAGTTTTTTTGCCATCTGTGATTATTTACTAATGCTACGAACAGCAGATCAAATCTGGAGAAGTCTTCTTACCCCAGCCCCCATCTCATGCAACAGACTCCGAGTCTAATGACATCTTCATTCCCCAGGACTCTGACGACATCTTCTTACCCCAGGACTCCGATGACATTCTCTTACCCCAGCCTTCATCTGACTTTGACATTAGTGATAATGACAGCATCATGGGATGAACCATCAGCGAGATCCTACAGAAGGCAGGTCCAATTCCCACTGCACCCAAAAAGCAGCCTGTTCATGCTCGTACGGGCTCAAAAAGCGCCAGCTTGTTACAGTAAGGTTCAAATGCAACTTTGTGATGATCAGCAGCTAACGGCCTCGAATGATTTGACAGGTAGCCTCCACCAGCTCAAATGATGATTTGCTGTACGAGGTGAACTTGAAGGCTATCCCACTGGCAAAGAAGGCCAAGATGGGCCGATTGATGGGGCGGCCTCACATGAGTGTCCTTGATGACATATTTGAGGCATACCACCCTGATCCGAAAAAACTTGGTGCGAAGGACCAGCGGTTTCGGTGTCTAGGCAAAGGTTGTGATTATAGTCTTGGTTATCCACAAAACCTTGCCCGTTGTCTCAAGCACGCTGCTGCTTGTGGTAAAGTGGAGGACAAATTTCACCAGGCTGCAAGTCAGTATTTGGGTGGAGACAGTGCCAGTGCAAAGCTCAAAACTGCCTTAAAGGCAAATGAGTTGCAGCTGCAGGCCCCCTTGCCCAACTCTCCTGTGGAGGCAGATGATCGTATTGTGCCGAAGAAGACTACTACACAGATCAAACTAGACTTCAAGAATGAAGGACAGAAAATCCTCACTCTTCGTATGAACCTTGCCATTGTCAAAATTTTCTGTGCCGCAGCTCTACCACCACACATCGCAGATTATCAGGAATGGAAGGATATGCTCATGATTGCCAATCCAGCTTATCATCCAGCATCATGTTCAACCATTGCTGACAGTCATATCCTGAAGGAGGCTGCACGCGTGCGAGATCTAATCATTCAGTTTCTCAAGTTGAACTTTAACCTGACGGTCTCATTTGACGGAGGAGGGACAAAATGCCAGCAGGCAGTATACACCATTCACTTCACAACACCAGATGGACGGAGCTTCCTAATTTGAGGCAAGGAGTGCTCTGATGAGTCGCACACAGGCGAGTTCATTGCTCAGATAGTACTGAAAGCAATCAATCTCATTGGATGGAGTCATTTTGCAGGTGTCACATCTGACAATACAGGAAATACTCGGATTGCCTGCCAGATTTTATGTGCGGAAATCAAGACTCTTATCCAAGTTCCCGATATCTGCCACCATCTTAATCTTTTGTGTAAGGACATCACACAATTGAGCATGTTTTCAATGGTGAGTGTCCAGCCTTGTCACTCGCAACTTGAATTAATACTTTGACTGACAGATGATCAAACATCTTCGATCAATAATCACCTACTTTCGAAAATCACATGCAGCTACTGATGCTCTTAACAAAGCTCGCAAGTCAATGAATATCAACCGTGGTCTCGAAGGCATAGGGAAGACTCGCTTTGCAACTGTCTGCATTTTGGCACTGTCACTCAAGCGTTGTTTCCCCACACTCCGCCAGATCGTCGACACTCATCAAGTGAAGTTCCCATCCCACAAGTCAGGGCTCACTGGCCTTCTCATGAGCAGCTCCTCTCATTCCTTGGATTTTGAGTCTCAAATCACTCGCTTCACACTCATCCTTGCACCAATTGCAAAATCAATTGCTTGTCTTGAGTCATCGCGGACTGATTTGTCAGACATCAGCTTGTTTTATTTTGCAATTGGTGCTACGCTAAAACAAATCTTCGACAACAACAACAACCCATTCTCACCAGAAGAAGCTGGCCAGATTCGTGCAATCTTCAACTCTCAATTCCGCAAAGCCTTGTCTGAGGGTCCAACTGATGCACCCATCTGTCACAACCCCTTAAACGAATTAATGCAGGGCAGAGACTAGGACTCAAACAACAAGATAATCACAAAGAGGATAAGGCAGCAGGTACATCTTGGATTGCTCACTAGGAGATACAAGAGGTTTGAACTAAAGAACTACTAACTACGTCGAGCTACCTATATACACATATTGAAACTGAGATCGAAACTGAGTATGAACTAACTAACCAATCAGAATAATTAAAGGTATCGTATGATTCTATATATAATTATGATGTCATAACATGTGCCGCAGTCGCGGTAAGACTCTGGAACATTCCAAGAGTGTCGCGAGGCATGACGTCAATATCTTCGGCATTGTCCGATAAGTCACGTGACTCTGGTAATTCTACAATGGACGCAATAATAGGAACTTCTTCAACAGTAAATGTCTTCTTAGCTATAGGCACTGTGACTGGACACTTAAAGGACTTAGAATTTAGGAATGAATAATGGTTTGTATTTGGAACTCGTGACACCATCTCTGCTCTCTATTTGCATCCTCGTAAGCATAACAATACAGTCTTCTAACCTGACCAATAGCTATTGCATTACAGGTTATGTCAACAGCAAAATATTCCAGAAGAACTTGAACCCTCTCGCTCTTACAATTGTGCTTCCTGCGCAAAGTGTGAAGGCCTTGTCATCTGACTCTTCTGGTCCTCCCATCCAAAACTACGCTATCTTTGCTTGTGTGCTCATATTCTTGAAAGCTCTTCTTGAGGTGGAGTAGAAGATGAGAGAGAACACAATTCTCAACAAACTAACTGGTCGGGAGGCTCAGCAATCATTTCTTCGTCAATTTGAACATTATGCATGTGGTCAATATCCATTCGATACTCCACTCGAAGATGGTTAATCAACATTATCATGGTGGATGCACGTATTGAGAATTCCAGAGGGAAATATACTTGCTGTCAGTTCGTGGCTCATATAATTGACCCTGGTTCACTCACTCTGATAGTAAAGACCCTCGCCATCAAGATATTTTCCATTCGACCAAGCTCGATGCCAGAAGAGCGTACAATGTCTGTATTTACATGGATAAATTCTGCGCTGCGAAATCGTCAAGATGTTCGCACCCTCGTGGACATGACACAGGTCCAGCAATGGTACATGTATGATTCTACTGTAAGTGGCCACCAAAATTTTTCAGTTCATTGCTTACACGAGCGTAGTACAAACATCCCGAACACCCAACTGTCAATTTCTACAACCTTGACACTGAGCTGTTTGGATCCGAAGCAAAAGAGGGTAAACGACATCATGATGCGAAGAACAGCTTGCTATCAACTGAAAGTATTGAAGGAGTTGAAGAAATTGAAGACGACGAGTCCAGTATGTGGTTGGATCATGTGCAAATGAGTTCTGCGGCAGCCATGGTGACAAACACCGACTTCGACGTTGAATCTGAGGTAGATTTGAGTGCGGATGGTTTGTTGGCAGTGTTGGCAGAATCGCGACCTAACGTGGACAGCGCAGGGAAGGGCAAATGCAAGGCTGAGGCTGAGGATACCAATGGAAGCGATGACGAGTGGTCGGAGGTATGGGAATGAGTGTTTTTTGCGTTGGCTAATTAGCTAGGATTATTAGCGAGTTTTTCGCCTGCTAAAAATCAATATCACGTGATTGGCTAAAAAGCAGCTAATAATCCGCTAGTTAATAACTCCCCCAGACCTACCTGGCTAAAAAGCTTGCTAATAATTGCCGAAATACTTTTATCCCGAACCCTAGACCAGTCTGACTACGTCAAAAATTCCCCACTCTCATGTGACGTACGTCAGACTGGTCACGAGTCTAATCGGGGAGCTCGAAAGGTGAAGACGAAGACCGTGAGAAGATTTGAAGGTCACTCACAGAGGATCAACTTCATCGATATCTCCGAGGACAGCACGTTACTGGCGAGCGGGTCATGGGATGGTACAGTGCGGATATGGAGCTTGGAAATAGGCAAACTCGTGGCTGGTCCATTCCGAAGTGCCGACTGGGTGGGTGCAATTCGATTCTCGCAAGACTCCACCAAGCTCGCGGTCAAGTCAGATGTGGGGAGGCTCCTTGAAGTGTGGGATATCCAAACGCAAAAATTGGATGTTTTCACGGGCGAACAAACGGGCTCGATTTATTCTGGTACATATGCGCCGGTGTTTTGGACGACCAAAACCATAGTAACCGCATTCAGCTTTAAAGCCAGGGCTCAAATTAAGACGATCTATCAGTTCGACCCATCTACGCTGGAGACTATCGAAGCCCCCTTTAAAAGACACACCCAAACCATCACTTGGACTAGCACTTTCACTTGATTGTGCTCTCCTCGCCAATGCTTCTCATGACAACACCATCAAGCTCTGGGCATTCGAGTCCCGCCAGCCCCTCGCCTCATTCAATGTTCTTTCTACCGTCCGCCACCTTATTCTCTCACTCGACTCGCGTCAACTAGTTTATACCGCCAAGCGCAACAACAGCATCTACTTATGCAACACTCCCCCTGAGATCCTCGATACCATTCGGCCTGTACCACAAGTTAGAGTGCACAGTTAAACCCGAATCATTCATGCGCTAACATTTCTTTCAGACCAGCGCTCCAAAAAACCTACTCCTCACTGATGTACTTATCCCTTTCTTTTGTTCGTTTACACCACTCCATTAATACCATTTTTTTTGCAGTCTGGTGCGCTCTCTCTCTCTGAGAATCAACCTACTAGCGAGGCCTCACCAACTGTACAACTGAGCTTCCCTTCCCACTCTCTACAACGCATACAGCCTACCGAGATGCTACCGCTTCCTGACATGCAGCAATCACCTACTCTTTCCCCTCCACCGCAGATACCCTCTTCTACAGAGGTTCACCCCAGTTACACTCCGACCCCCGCGAACTCCTTCCCTCCTCTTTCCGTACGCACACAGTCTTCTCCGCTCGTAATAATGAACCTGATGATCTCTCCACCGAAGTAATGCTCCAAGACCTCTAAAATTAATCACTAGTAACTTCCGGGACTGAAATACTTGAACTCACACAGCGTGCATGCGCGAAGATCGTATTTGTGTGAAAGCTGGGCCGAAATTATCCTTGGTGCGAAATAAATCAGAATGAACGGTTGTTGAGACCAATTGGATGGTGGTTTTTTGGTCGAAGAATGTTACCACTCCTGTCACTGTCAAGCTTATCTGCCTGTTTGCTATTCATGTTGTAGTAAGTTATATATCGATATCTGCAGAGATGGAATATTCGCGCATGAAACGAAGGGAGACTGATTGCGATGTGACATAATATTAGGATTATATAGTACGACGGGTATGTATCAACTCATGTGTAACGTATCATTGACAAGGACGAAGTCCAATCCGATGAGCATAAGGCATAGAGAGGGGTTAAAGTAAATAAGTATCCTCTTACATGATCTACCTCATACTAGCCAACTGGCTTGCGACGTCTCGAGAAAGACTGCAATGCCTCGTGAGATGAGGGACAGTATCTTTCTCTGTTATGCAAACTTTCTCCCGAGTGTTTTCTTCAGATTACACATCTAGTATTGGGGAAGGTTGTTCATGATCAGGGCTTTGACAGCCTCGCGGGATGAATCATAGATTCCACGCTTGGATGAACCATAGATTTCATACATGAAGTCGACCTCGGGTAGGGTGGTGACGCACGCATGTTGAGTAGACTCCGGAATACCAATTTTTCGGAGTACATCCAGATTGGCTGACCACCAGTCTTCCGAATGCCGGGAATCCTCCAAGTGGTTGACAACCACTACAATGGGCACCTTTCCCGCCATCGACTTGAATTTATTAAAGCTTCGCCCATACGATTTCTTCAAATAGCGTCTTACTCCTGGCATGCAGTACACCACAAGGTGAGGTTTGCTCTTCTTCAAGTATGACTTGAGCCGCCTCTCTGCTTTCGGGGCCCAAAGGAAGCCCCAAGACCCTTCTTCGAGACCGATTGTATCGTGTACCATACAGGATTGCTGTCTCCCAAGGTCACATAAGTACGCTCGTTCTGTCGTTGTGCAACCGAAAACGTCATTTGATACAGGAGCGTCGGCCGAGGGGCAAAGCATGTTAATGAGTGAACTTTTCCCCACCCCAGAATGACCAATGATGACTACGTTCCTCGACGTCCGACTCTGAAAATATATCAATATCACGAAGACCCCCAATTAGAGAATGGTCTTGCCTCTAGTTTCGAACACATTGAGCTCAATCCAATCTCCTCTTCCCGAGTAAACTATGCCCTACAAAACTGTATCAGTGAAACGATTTCATGAATGATCCAGTGTGTTATAC
This sequence comes from Suillus fuscotomentosus, assembly GCF_016647785.1. Taxonomy (NCBI): domain Eukaryota; kingdom Fungi; phylum Basidiomycota; class Agaricomycetes; order Boletales; family Suillaceae; genus Suillus; species Suillus fuscotomentosus. The sequence continues at coordinate 28,568 of NW_024539667.1, read as the reverse complement.
CTGGGAGGAATGGATACAGTAGGGGAGCTCAAAGTTGAACGCCCAACGCCCAAGCCCAACGCCTAACGCCCAACCTCGTGACCTATTTAGAATAAATAGAAATAAATACAACGCAAACCAAACACAAACCCTAATAAACCCTACGCATTACATCATCGCCCCGCGCGAAATAAACAAACTTATATAAGCAAATCTTATCGATAAGCATCATTGTCACTGAAGGTGATCAATACACTACAGCCATGGCTCGTACAAGTCTACACCACCAATATCTACAAAACTATATCCTGCATATGATATTACGAAGCATCCTTCAGCCACCACGGACCCCAGAAGAGGCTGCCCATGAATTTGACCTTGATATCTCTTGCATTCTTGCTATCAGGCACTTTCGTTATCTTCGAGAAAGACCCCCAATGCTCAAAGCTGGCTCACTTCACCTTGCATGGGAATATGCACAAAATCCAGCACACCATTCACGCTTCATCAACATGCTCAGTATAGAACGCAAATTGCAAATATTACTCACCCCATATGCTCTTGATGTGCGTCGGAGTCGAGTCATCTGGGCCAGAAGTAGGGACATAGTGATTGAAATGCTCCTCGTCAGGTTCATCTCCCAAATTGTCATCTTGGAGGCCCTCGCCTGTAGTTCTGAGCCGGCGTGCATGATGCTTGTAACGATTGACAAGGCTATTAGCAGATAGATAAATTAGCAGAGATATAGAAATTTCATGCCAGTCACATACTAGTCGAACCGTTTCTTCACGCGGTCCCCAACTGCGTCAGGGTTGATGGCATACAGGTCCGCAAGGATAACAGATCCAATGCACTTGAAGACTGCAATCTTTGTATCCTTCAATGTATTCTGGTGGTATTTCAGCTGCAGTACCAACAAGATGAAATAGGAATAAGCTTACTTCGTCCTTTTTTTCCCCAAGTAGCATCTTCCTATTCTCTGCTTTCTCGGCCTGAGCAAGGAGCAACCAAGTGAGTGGTGTGGTCCACTCTATGTCACCAATAGGTGGTCCTGCTGATTTCTTGGATCGTCGGGCCATGGTCCACACAGTTGGGAGACGAGGCAAAGGGGTCCACACAGTTGGCGAGAGACAAAGCGGAAGCTGCAGAACGGTGGCAGCGTTTCGGCGCTGCCTCGTTGATAGCGCGCGGACAATGATGTAATGCGTAGGGTTTGTTAGGGTTTGCATGTGGTTTGCGTTGTATTTATTTCTATTTATTCTAAATAGGTCACGAGGTTGGGCGTTAGGCGTTGGGCTTGGGCGTTGGGCGTTCAACTTTGAGCTCCCCTAGTTACTTGTGCCGCGATAAAGTATGCACTTGTATAACTTTCCTGTACCCCGCTGGAGAGGCGCAGCCTCGACACTTGGTCTGAATGATGTGTGAAAACCTAAAGACCTAAGGTAGCTCTCAAGCGCGTTCATCAGACTCACGTGACAAATCGTGACAATAGCGTTACAAGTAGATAAAATATACATCACAATTCAACTACGACACATATGAAAAATATCGCATCGCACAACGATGCAGAAAAATGATAAAAAATTATGAGCGCTTTCCGTTTTCCGAGACAACAACAGGAAGTGTTGTTATGTTGAAATTTCGAGTTGGAGAGTACTTATTTGCCGAAAAGTACTGTGTATGTGCCATGGCGGAGCTTGTAAGTAATTCTACCTTGAGCATGGCTGGGCGCAAGCGCAAAGTAATGGCCTGGATGGCCAACTTACCATGGAAGAAGAGGAGAGTCGGTACTGATTCATGCAACAAGGAAAATGAGGACCAGGTAAGATTGTACCTTAATTTTTGTGGAACTGACATGTATAATTTAATAGACATGTGCACATCAGTAAATTCGCGGATTCCTTAACCAGCTTTTCAGCCACTTGTCACGAAAATATTCAAAATGTTACTACTTATTTCAACTTATATACTTGTGCACAAGTGCCCACAAGTAATCGCGTGATTCACAAGCACCCAAAGGGCGAAAAGGTCGAAGTACATTATACAAGTGAATTAAGTGAGGTAGAATTTACAATTAGAAAACAAGTGGCCGGTGCTAGTACTACCTCGTCGTCAATGAGAGGCACAGAGTAGGGACTTTGTCATCAACAGCATTGATGGATGATGATGCAGTGCATGAATGTAGTAGGTAGGAGATGTTGTGGGGCAATTACGATGCGATCTCGAAGGCATGGTGATCAGCGTATTTGTTAACATAAAATGAGCGGAAAATATCATAAGAATGAAAGTATTTCATGTCACTAGGAATGAAATCGGGACTGTAGACAGGGATTAGATGTGCTGCATGGTAGACTGTATTGATATGAATAACAGCGAGGTTTGGGGTTCCATCATTGTGAACACTTGGACGGACTATCCACATGCCGGTATCCTCGTTGGGACAGTCGTCAACCTTGTCAAACAAATGAACAAGGGCGCACGGATATGTGACCCAATTGCCAGTGAATATGAAAGAAAAGAAACATTTTACTCTTGCAATGTCAGAAAATTCCATAGGTGCCTTGCAATGTTTCCAAATTGAGACATCATTTAGCCGTATTGCATCCGCAATGCAAGATTCTTCCAAGCAACCATGGTATATTCTTAGAGCATTCCAAGGAAGTGACATTATTTTTGGTAACTTGCAAGATGTATTTGTGCCTTCCAAGGATTCAGTTATGTCAGCAACTGATTACAATCTCATTCCGATTCTGATCATACCTCGAACAATTTTCGATGTCCTGTATTTGAATTCAAAGCAACTCTTCTTTGTGTTTATATTAATATACTACAGTGACATATGCCTGCACTCAGAAACAACACTGGAGCCTCCGGAGGGCGTAAATACATGCAAACTGCTGCATCTACCATCAAGGTCCAATGTCAATATTGTAATGAATCCTACACATCCAGAGGCATCAAGTCACACGAGCAGAGCTGCCTTCGACGGAAGGAAAAGAAGAGAGAGGACAGAGAATTTGCGTGGGCTGCAGTACACTCAATTTTGAACGAAGGAGAACACAGTTCATCAACATTTTATATCTTGATCTCCTCTGAATCAATCACTGATTATTGAATTTTTTTTGCATCAGAACATCATCGCAGCAAGAAACACAAGCAAACACATGAGCATGACCCCACCAGCGCATCTGCTCAAGTCTCTGTGCTTGCAGACTCCGAATCAGGTCCAGGAGGCACAGCTGCAACATCTGTTGCTACTGTAAATGACGTGTATGATTATGATGGTGGTCACAATTATCTTGCTGCAGGACTGGAAGGGGGTCTTGATGACACACAGAGCGTCGAGGGTGAGGCATGACAACGTATGTGTTATTATCTTGACCCGAGTCACATAACTAACATCATTTATTAGGTTCCAACTCTGATATAAGCATGGCTAGCGCCTCTGCAGGAGCAGCACCTCCTCCTTGTCTCATTCCAGTTTCTGCAGCCACAGCCACAACCTCAGCCTGTTCCAACATGTTCAAGACAGAGTTCCACCCCCACAGCGGTCGCCCAACAGCTGTCGAAACATTTTCTGCTTATGGGAGCGGATCGGGACCACGTTCACCCATTGTTGATGATATGCCTTGGCACCCTTTTACCTCTCGTGCAGACTTTGAGTTTGCTGAGTTCATGCACAAAGCTGCGCTGAACAAGGACCAAACCAATGAGCTGTTGAAGTTCATCTGGTGAGTCGCAGATGGTCACACAAAGTTTTCGTTCCAAATGCACACAGATGTTGCAACTGCATGGGCTAGGGCGTCTAGCCAGATGACACCAGTAAGAGCCATGTAACTTTATTTTGCCTTTGTATCAAGTGTACATGACCATGTTCAATTAAACAGTTCGAAAAACATATTATACCCATTGATTACAAAAAGGAAATGATCAAGTATGAAGTTTATTTGCGGCCTCTGTGGGACTGGGCAATGGACCTATTAGTCAATCCCTTGTTGGCTCCGTACTTTGTCTGGGACGCTCAGCGGCTTTATAAGCATGATGGGACTCGCTTTGAGCGCTTCTTCCATGAGCCATGGACAGGAGACCGCTGGTGGGATCTTCAAGTGTGATCAATCCCCCTTTGTATACTATGTGACTGACTGATTCATTTAGTCATTGTTGCCTGAGAATGGAGTGCCGTTCGCATTCATATTATATGCTGACAAAACTCATCTTTCATTGGCCGGTACTGTCAAAGCATACCCGGTAATTGCCCGCTGTGGGAATCTACCAGTCGACATCAGGAATGTCGATGGTCCCGGAGGAGGGCGCCTGGTAGGTTGGTTACCGATTGTAAGTTCTCGCAATGTTATGTCAATGGGACTCAATTAATGGTCTTCGCCCCTCGTTACAGGTTCCTGAGGATTCAGATGAGGATGGCAAACTTTCCTACATGAATTTGAAGCATGTTGTATGGCACAAATCATTTTCGATCCTGCTCATAACTATCCTGCTCTTATCTGCAACTGGCTTTGCACACAAGTGCTATGATGGAATTCAACGCTGGCTATTCCCGTTAATTCTGATCCTATCGGCTGATTATGAAGAGCAGTGAGTGATCCGCATTTATATTTCATTAACACATCGTTTCTAACACAAATGATCTATATTATTAGGTGTGTGATGGCGCTAATACGGGGCCTCAATTCGGCCTGTCCTTGTCCCATTTGCCTGGTCCCGAGAGAAGAGCTCACCGACCACTCAATGACCTACCCTAAGCGCACTGTTAAAGACGCACAAGATTGTGTCGAGTTATGGTCCAGAGACCGTATTGCGGTGTAGAAACTACAATACAGCGAGGCACGAACAAATGCACCTGACTGTACCTATAATAGTTGTAAGGTCGTGCATTGCCTAGTCTGCATTACTTGAGGAGACAAGTGCGTTCGACCCTAAAGGGGAAGCAAGTGCAGCGAAGATCTAGAGGTATGCGCTGAAGCGAAGTGCGAGAAAGTGCAGGTGCGCGTGAAGGCGTGGGAACACGTGCGCGTATTAGCGCGAACCACAGGAGAGCGTGCGCATGTATGCGGAAACAATAGAGAGGTTAGACTTAAGTGATAATATGATGTAATATAAGAGAAGAGAGATGCGAAGTGTAGACAAATAGATTTCTACTATGTTCTGCTAAGTAGTAAGTAAGTAGTAACAGGTAATTTGGGAGGTAAAGTAAGTTGCCTTCTAGTATGTACTGCTGGCGCTTATATAGGTGCCTAAGCGCAGTCATGCGGAGCCGAAGCGCTACCGAGTAGGTATGTAAAGATATATATAAGTAAGGGTCCATGATAAAAATAAAGGTGTAACAATATATGAATGAGAGAAATGGAAATATACACACTAGAGAAACTTGGTGGACAGTGGATGGATGCTTCTGGATGGCTGGCGCTATAAGGCGCTCAAGCATGGGAAAGCACGCGCGCATATACATCGCGAAGCGCGGGAATGGTGCATGTTGCGCGAGAAAGCTGCGCCTCATATAGGAATAGCTGTGGATAGCACACAGTGGTGCTGCAAGTTCGTGCAATGAACTCCCTGGTGAAAAGTGCCATATCACACCTAATGTCCCCAAACAAGAAACTGAGCCTTTCAAGCAGTGCCAAAGCAAAATCCTTGTGGTCCTGATTGTTACAAGTAACATCGGCTACATGGCCCCTCTATCATTTTTCCCCTTCATCCTCGCCCTCGTATGCCTCTGGCTCATACTTCTCTACCGACTATCCGTTGACCGGATCCTTGGTGTAGTAGGGTGTTTGGCATCAGGGGTCAGTCCATTCGAGGAGGCAGGTGTCTCAGAGGGGTTCGAGTTGGAGTCTCAGAGGTGTCCGAGGTCCTAGCAGGTGTTTTAGAGTAGCTTTCCCACATGTTGTAGCATCATCATCCATCATCTGCTGTCCACCAGTGTCGAGGCCCAGGGCCCTCTCCACCTGGTGACTAGAGCGAGCAGCATCACGGCTATCCCAATCGAAGTACTGTGCAAGCTATGAAACATTCCGACAGACGGCAAGGCAGCTCGTCGATGTGTCGTATCAGAGAGTCATTTGTCCCCGCCTCATTCAACAAACGAGTTCATTTCTCAAGACCTTAACATTTTGTCACCCCCAAAGTTCAACAAAAAAATAATTCACACCAATACCAGATTCATCCAACAGAAAACCACTACACAGAAGTCATCGCACCTACTCGTACCTCCCCAGATTTACGGTTCAAGTATCATCACACCACCCGCTCTACCTACAGTCATGAGCACCAACGTCCCAACCATAACACCACAGCCAACCTTCTATGGCGACTACGAGAAAGGTGAAGAGCCCACTAACTGGATGAGGAACTACCAGTTGTCCTTCCCGCCATCCTATTCGGATGCCGAAAAGATCACGCGATTCGAGCTGCAGTGCGCAGCTGCAAGCCCTGCAGAGGTGTGGTATGCCATGTTGACGCCGGCAGAGACAGCCTCATGGAGCGCGTTCCTTGCGGCCTTTCGAAAACGTTGGCCACCCCCATTACAGGTCACACTCACGGTGACACAGAAGAAGGATCGCATCCGGGCAATAGTTCTAAAGGAGGATGAGATTGGTGTCATGATAGAGGAAGATAGAGGAAGAGAGTGGGGACACGTAAAGTGGGCGAAAACAATAGCAAGAACGGCGCAAGGGTTCAGCAACACGCAGTGTCACTTGCTTGACGTTGTCCTGGAAAACACGCCGGAAGTGTTGCGCGACTTCCTCGCAGACAACTACACGTCGTGGTCAGATTTCAAGTCAGATGTTGCCAAGATATCCGCATCTCAGTTGGACAGAGCAAAACAACAGATGGCCATGGAGAAGAAGCTTCGTAGTGATGTAGATAAGCTGCAGTCCCAGGTCACCGACAACCGTGGCAAAACGTCGACCCCAGTACAAAGTCAACAAGTCCAACAAGGCGCCTTCGCACCACCTGCATATCGATATGGGTATAGGCAGACTCCAGCATCTGTGGGACAACCGCCACAGATTTTTCAACCCACTCCAGTTGCACAACCGATGCCCCAGCAAGCTCCAATCATGCAGACCCCACAGGTACCCCAAATGCTGCACACGGCTGCATTGTTCAGCACGCCCGCCCCCATCAACCGAGGGAACTTGTTCTACAGGTATCGTGGAGGAATCCCACAAACGCCAACGAGAGGGAGAGGAGGGTCTATAGCAGACTGAGCACGAGTAGCCGTACAGTTTGCTACCATTCCTCATCAGCCAGATTCAGAAACGGGAAGACAGACATACACACAGCAGGTCCAGGACTGGCACGCAGCACACGGAGCGGATGCCATACAGAACTCGTCAAGGCCGTACCCACTGAAACCAGGTACCGCACCTCTGGGATCTAGAGAGTGTTTCAACTGCGGGTTAGCAACAAACCCAAGTCACCAAGCTTACGAATGCATGTACCCAGCAGTTCCAGTACAAGAAATGAAGTGGCAGGAGACGGTATCACACTTGGTGACCAGAGCGTTGACAATAACACCAGCAACAGGCGCGCCTATGAACGTACAATTCGTGGCACCTATGCAGCCCCAGAATGTACTCTATCCATCATTCCCGTACTACGCGCCACCTTCAGAACCGTATCAGCAGTATGAGATGTTGGGAAACAAGTACGGACCGCAGATGTAGGGGACCTTCCTGCGGTCCTGAACAATCGGATCCACGTAGCCCGGTTGATGGATGCAAGACACGACACCGTCGAGATGCCCTGTTACGAAAATTTGATGTCCCCAGCCTTATCAGAACTCGATGAGAACTCACCTATAGCCACACCCACGTCTAGCAACCCCATAAGCCTCGATACCTCGTTAGCAAACTTGCCAAGCATGCGCACGGACCACAGCCTCGACAACAACAAGCAGGAGGAAGAGGACGACTTCATAGTACCAATACTCAACGTAGAAATGCCTTCAGAAGATCCCCTTATGTCCGCATCAACGGACTCTGTAGTTATTGTATATTCGAACGTTCCAGACTCAGAACCACTTACTAATTCCCACGTACCATACGCACCATCTGACCCGTCCCATGATCTAGATCAGTCTTCTATTCCTGAACCTCTCCGCACCTCCCCAGCTGCACCACCTAGCACACACACATCCAATGACCTGTCTATGAGCACCGATAGTACAGACCTTGAACTTACGCTGAGTACATCTACCTTTGAGCAATTCGATACTTCTGACTGTTATTCAAGCGTGAACGATAACAACATCGTAAATCTACACAACGTCACAGATTGTTACACAGAAAGCAAGCCATTTGTAACACAAGCAAACCTATATGGACCGGGCGCCAAAACCTCTCATTTCGATGCCAACGTTGCCGATGGTGCAATGGTGAACGTCCTCGACCTCAAAGCATATCATAAAGTAGCTCGACACCTCAAGACCCTGACACCGTCAAAACGAATCCTCCGCATGGCCAATGGAGCCGAAGTACCATTGCATGGCATTTGGACCGGCACCTTTCAGTGGGACAAGGTAAAAGCAAGAACATCATTTGAAGTATTCGATAGCGGGGGAAACTGGTCGTTGCTGATAGGAAAACCATTGCTGGAGCAACTGCAGGCAATACATGACTATACTAACGATACCATTGTTATTCCACAGGCACCTCATCCGATTGTCATCAAGAACACTCTTAGCCTGCCAATAGCAGCCCAGCAAGACGAATCAATCGAAACCTCAAGTCCCTGTTTTATTATTGTATCTATACCCGCTGACGTCCCAGAACCTAGCCCAACCGGATCGAGTACAATGGTGAACGTTGAGGAGAAGTTCGTGTTTCAAGCAGGGCAAGAAATACCGAAGAAATGTTTGGATGAATATACGACAGCGTTGGCACAAGCGGGAGCACACATTGTAATATCAAACAACCGGCCCAGCGTATCAACGGTAACGAGCGACTTGTCGAAATCACCTTGCTCACCAGTTCCATTCACAACAGAAGATCTTCAGCAACCCCAATCAACAGTTATATGGCCGGTCCTACAGTACGAACAGGACGACGAAGGCGAACTTGGAGAAATATCGAACATACCAACATCCTCGACGTCAACAGCCAGCATATACACCAGACACACGGACCCATTCAATCCCATCTGAGTTGTGGAGATCTTACGACAGATCAAAATCGGAGATGATCTAACGACAGAACAACGGACACAGGTAACAAGTTTATGCTCAGAGTTTGCTGACACGTTTGCATTGGCAGTCAGCGAGGTCTTCCCAGTGGATTTCAAGACGTTCAAACTTACCTTCCCTGAAGGAACGACGTTCAGAACAAAAGTCAATCAACGACCCCTGACCCCACCCCAACGAGAATACCTATACGAATGACTGAACGAACTCGAGAAGGCAGGTATTATCAGGCGCATCGAACCAGAAGAAGTCAAGGCAGCGAGCCCCACCGTGCTAGTGCAAAAAGCACATGGATAAAACAGCCTACCAGTGGAAGAGCTATTGCACCGTGTAAACAACCAATGTGCTCAACACGGACTACCCACCCGCGACGATTTGCCTCCAAGGCCACCAAAGACACCAGACGCACCGAAGCAAGGATCCGCACCCAAATGGCGCATCTGCCAGAACTTCGCAGAGGTCAACAAGGCAAGCCAAGTGCCACCCATACCACAGGGCGACATCAGAATGAAACAACAGCGACTGAGTGGTCACCGTTGGATTAGTATCATCGATTTCGCAGCAGGCTTTTACGCTATTCCCGTGGACGAGGACACTCAACCTTACCTCGCGTTTTACACAGAAGGGAGAGGATATGATTGCTATTGCCAAATGCCATTCGGCTTAACAGGTGCGCCAACGAACTTCGGAGACATGGCCGCCATCGCACTACGGGACCTTATAGGCCTACTCTTTGAGTTATATGTCGACAACTCTGGCATGGCAGGGGACGACTTCAACAAGAAATTATCTAGACTACGCAAGTTCTTTGAACACGTCCACACCATGAGATTATCGCTGTCCCCCTCAAAGACGCAATTGTTCATGACCGAAGTTATATTCGCCGGAGCATGGGTAGGACGTGATGGCATCAAACCAGACCTCACGAAAACGGCGGCTGTCGTCAATTGGGAGATCCCCAACACGATTCACAATCTAATGCAATTTCTAGGACTAACTGGATATTTCAGATCTCTCATTAAGGATTACGCTAGACGGGCAGCTCCTCTCACAGACCTCATTCGAAGACTAAGTACACCCCCGGGAGGACAGCAAGTAGGACGCTACAAGTACAGACAACACCTCCGCAACACTCAACTGCGACCGCATTTGGGACCCAAGCAAATGCAAGCCTTTATGGACCTTAAGCAGGCGTTAGTCGTAGAACCCATCCTCAAAAGACCTCGATTCGATGGAACACCATTCATTGTCATCACGGATGGCTGTAAGGAAGGTTTTGGTGCAGTACTAACTCAACGGCATACCACAATGTCAGCTTCGGGACGAGTCGTTACCATGGACCACCCAATAGCCTATGCGTCGAAATGCACATCAGCAACCGAAGAGAAGTACAAACCTTTTATTCTAGAATTTGCCGCACTAAAGTTCGCATTGGATCAGTTTTCAGACGTTATATGGGGAGCCCCGGTGGAAATCGAGACAGATTGCCAGGCGTTAAGGGACACTTTGCTCAGCCCCAAGCTCAGTATCGCACACGCACGATGGCGTGATGGCATCCTCGCATATCACATTGTCGACGTCAGACACCGTGCGGGTGTCACAAACACAGCCGCGGATGGACTAAGCAGAAGTCTGGAGACCCGAGAGCGCACGAACGATGATGGAAGCGAATGGACGGTTAACGAGGACTGGGAGGCGGTGAGCGGAATAGTGCAGGATTTATTTTCAGTCGAGACATCCTCTCACATATCTAATACCGAGACACCTACTAACATAAACTCTCTGCAGCACAAGTTCGCGAAGGAACCATTGTTCCTCGACGTCGTCGAAGCACTATACGACCTGGACTCAAGCAAGCCTGTCAAAACCAAACGCAGAGCCCGGCACCATGCAAAGCAATACTTCATCGAGAACGACAAACTTTGGAGGGTAGCAAATGACTCGTCGACACAAGTACACAGCAAGCTTGAGTGCATCACGCAGGAGGAAGCAGTAGAACTCGCGAGATCGGAGCACGCCAACAATGGCCATTGGGGGAGAGACATGGTAAAGTTACAGCTCATGGACCGCATCTACAGCCCGCGTTTGGACCATTCGGTGACAACAGCCATCACTGAGTGTGGACAATGCAAAAACTTTGGAGCTGCCCACCTCAACTCGTTATTGGAACCAATCATCCACAGACATCCATTCGAGCTTCTGGTAGCCGACTATCTAGCTATGCCTAAGGGAAAAGGGGGCTTTCATAACATCCTGCTCATCATTGACATGTACTCACAATATGTTTGGGGTTTCAGGTTGAAAACTCATGGCACTGCAAAAACGACCATCGCCAGCCTTGAAAAGATCAGGCACGACTTCTGCGCGCCGGAGACGTTGATGACGGATGGAGGGAGACACTTCGACAACACAGAAGTCAGCGACTGGTGCGAGACACATGACACCAAGAGATACGTGACTGCAGCGTACGCACCATGGGTCAATGGACTGGTAGAGGGGATGAACAAGCTGCTGTTAGGTTGATTGAGGAGCATGTGCGCACCGCACCTTGGAGAGGATGACTGTAGAGACGTTGACCCAAAGACACTACCAGTGGAATGGGCGGATCACTTCGAAGCGGTGTAGAAACAACAATACTGTGAGGAGCAAAAATAGCTCCAGACTGTATCTATAAAAGTTGTAAGGTCGCGCGTTGCCTAGTCTGCAATACTTGAGATGGCAAGTGCGTTCGACCCTAAAGGGGAAGCGAGTGCAGCCAAGATCTAGAGGTACGCACTTCAGCGAAGCGCGAGAAAGCGCAGGTGCGCGCAAGGCGCGGGAACACGCGCGCGTATGTGGAAATGATAGATAGACTAGACTTAAGTGATAATATGATGCAAGAGATGTGAAGGGAGATGTGAAGTATAGACAAATAGACTTCTACTATATTCTGCTAAGTAGTAAGTAAGTGATAACTAGTAACTGGGAGGTAAAAGTCAGGTAAAGTGTAGTATGTACTGCTGGCGCTTATATAGCGCGCCTAAGCGCGGTCATGCAGAGCCGAAGCGCTACTGAGTAGGTATGTAAAAATACATATGAGTGAGAAACTATGATAAAAATAAAGGTGGAACTATGCTAATAAAGGAAATGGAAATATACGTACTAGGGAGCTTGGTGGACAGTGGATGGATGCATCTGAATGGCTGGTGCTATAGGGCGTGCAAGCGCGGGAACGTGCGCACGCGCATACATCGTGAAGCACGGTGTAGAGACTCGCGCGTCTCAATGACGAATATCCGGCCTTTAACCATACATTCCTATACATTACAGCTCTACTCCTAAGGACCAGTCTCACGCGCACTCGCGCGCGCCTTATCCGAACTCGCGCGCACTTACGCGCGCCTTACCTACGCACGCGCTATGCGCGCTTCGCGCGCGTCGCGCCTCCTCATAGGTCTTCGCGCTATCGTCCGTCCATCCGTCCCATGTCCTTACTGATTCGCTGGTGCGTTATTTCTATCTTATCCATTGAACTAATAAAATCTTCGGTCCGACATCCGCGCTACTTATGGAAAGTTTATTTAAACTTAGTTATAATTAGAGTTGATATGGTTACTCGGTTCGGGAGCGCGCTCGGAAGCGCGCCTTCTCCATTCTTAAATACAGAAGGGTTTCCTTTAGTTCTGGTACTTACTTTTCCCTTATCTTTGTGTACTGGAAAGTGAATAGATCACCTCCCCACTTGTTATCTGATCATATCCTCCTGTCAATCCTCCACCTTTGCTCTCACTCCTCAGTAAGATCTTGCCTCTAACGCTTTAGGCGCGCCTTCGCTTCGCGCGCGCGCATTCTCGGACCTCCCGCTCACGCGCGCATCTCGCGCGCCTTCGCCTCGCGCACGCGCGCCTTCGCGCGCGTTATCTTCTCGCGCCTATTAGCGCCCGCCTAGCTCACAGAGTTTCCCTCCACTTTATTTCGAGGAACTTCTCTCAGTGGTTGTCCTTTGGGTCGAGTCGTTGTCTCGTATCCCGGTCTTGCTGTTGAGCACCCCTTTTGTTTTAAGTGTTTTCACGTATAGTCAAGATTCCTCATCTACAACTGGAGCCCACCGCGAGGGACACTTCTGAGATAGAAGGTCGGCGCCTCAGACCCAACAGTCGCCGCATAGCCAGAGAAGAAGCCATCGCCGCATTCGACAGAGCGGTAGAATCCATTATACCAGGACCCTTATTCATTCAACACACGCGCGGTCGTTCGCGCAATATATCAGAACCTCCGCGACCAGATCCAGCGCTCTTCGCGCACGCGCCTAGACAACTGATATCGCCAGTCACGCCCTCGCCTGAAGAATCCGTCAAGGAAGAGTCATCCGACGGCTTCGAAGCAATAGATAACCCAAGGAGCCAACTTCCCGGAGCATTCCTCCACACGCCCAATCAACCTCCTTTTAATACTTCTAACCTGTCAGCGCTAAGCACGCTAAGCGAGCTTGACGACTCTAGCGACACTCCACTTAACGCGCCAAGTAGTTCCTGCGCGCGAGAACGCGCTTCCTACAACGGGAATACCTAAGATCAAGCAAGAAGCTTTAGAAACCCCGCGCGCGCCATTTTCAATCCCAGGTGGTACCGTTATATCAAACCTTCCCTTCGCGTACGCGCGCCAAGCACCTGTCAGTCACAAGATCCCCGCGCCTGCAATTTCCCAACCGCCCGTCATGTCCACAGTAAGAACCAGAATGCCTATCCGTGGAACAACGGACGCGCCTAAATTTGATGGCACAACCGACAGCCTCGCTGACTTTATCGACCTATACGAGCAGCTCGCTGACGACGTAGGTCTACAAGGTCTCGATCGCATTAAGGGTATCATCCGCTACCTTGAGCGCGATGACCGAGAATTATGGGGCGGAATGCCGGAGGCGCAAGTAAGCGATTACAACGCGTTCATGAAAGAAGTCAAGGTAATGTATCCCGGATGGGATGGCAAAAGGCGCTACGCGCTTTCGGACCTACAAGCCATCGCGCACGAATACGCGAACAAGACGATGCCCTCGTACCAGGAGTTAAGCAACTACCTTCGCGCGTTCAAGAAAGTCATGCAACCGCTATTGGCAGAAGATCGCATTGGTAAAGCCGAGCGCGATCGCATATTCATGGAAGGGATTCCCAAGGATACTCAGGCGCTAATACGCACGCGCCTAATGATTAAATTTCCTGATCACTACCCGCAGGATCCATACCCGTTCATGGACGTCTTTACAGCTGGACATTTCGTTCTGCCCGCGAATGCGCCTGCAGCAAGCGTGACGCCTAGCGCGCCTACGGCAGCGCCATTCACTAACCTAGTCACAGCTACCACATCAGCGCAATCGCCCGCGCAAGGCACAGTAACCAAGCGCGAATATAAGCGCGACGCGCCTACGTTCAATGACTGCGCCTTTTGCGGCAGTCTCGAACATTACTACCCTCGTTGCGCAGAGAAACAAAGGTATATTGACGCGGGTAAATGTAAGGTTAGCGAAGAGACGCGCAAGCTTGTTTTGCCAAATGGCGATTGGATTCCAGGCCGAGGATTACTCAAGGATCGTCTAGATCGACATCACGCAAGTCGCGCGACACCGGATACGACCGCTAGTACAGGCGCGACAGCGGGACTATTCTATCGCGCGTCCGACGAGATCGACGCGGTAATTGATGTAGGCTCATCTGCGTTTGTGCACACAGTCGCGCAAACGGAACTCGAAGAGGACGACGAGACGGTGGATCTCATGACAGAAGCGATAGCCTATGTAGCTGCAAGGCGCAACCAGAAGCGCAATGCCAAAGGTAAAAGTGTGCGCTTCGATGGTGTAGAAATACCCAGCGAAACGCGCGCGCGTCCGAGACCTGCATCTAGACAAGCCACGGTAGAGGAGGAGATAATCTCTCCCGAAATACAGGCTTCGTCTGACAAAGGTAAAGGAAAAGAGGTAGCGAAAGTAGCGCCGTTAAGCACGCCAATAAGCGCGCCAACAAGCGCCAAGGCGCCTCCTAAGGGCGCCTCGCCCGCATCGTCAACACCATCATCGTCCGCGCCAGTATCGTCATCGTCGTCATCCCCATCTCAATCTTCAGTATTGCCACCATCGCCGTCATCAACACCAACCCAAGCACCAGCACAGTCATCATCATATCGTTATGCATTCACGCTTGAAGACAAGGAGGCCGACAAACGCGTTGTCGAGCGCCTTCTCGATTCCAATCTCAATATCCCAGTAAGGGAATTATTAGCTGTATCTCCCGACGTTCGCCAACATTTCCGCGAACTTACGACCAAGAAGCGCGTCACAGTAGGCGCAGTATCTGTGCACGAATTATCAGGGCACCCCGCAACCGACCAATGGCTCAAGCAATACGAGGATGTGCGCATGCGAAGCGACGACGGTAAAATCGTCGCGGATCACTTCGCGCCCCTGCGCTGTATTCGCGCTAAGACATTGGAAGGGCGCACTCTCACCTGCGTCTTAGATCAAGGCGCGGAAGTAGTAGTCATGCCAAGGGAAGTATGGAAAGAGCTCGGCGTACCGCTCAGGTCGGACCATAGCCTCAATATGGAATCGGTAAACACGTCACGTGACGCGACGCTAGGAGTCATAGAGAACGTCCCGCTTGATTTTGGCGCAGGACCCTTATACTTCCAAGTCCAGGTCATCGAGCGCGCGACCTTTGAAGTTTTACTAGGGCGCCCATTCTTTAAGCTTACCTCGTGCCGCACATTTGATCTGCCCGACGGAGAGCAGGATCTCATACTGACTGATCCTAACGCGCGCAAAGAACTGCGCATTCCAACCCTACCTTGGGTCAAGCGACAGCTCGCAAGAGACGCGAAGTGCGCGAGTCACGCGCACTCGCACGCGCTCAAGGAGGAGGAACAGGGTTTTTAAGTATCGATGATCTGCAGCATTCGCGGGGAGAAGCCCATACGCATTCGTCTTCCCAAGTATTTTCCTTATCGCATCAAGTTTCGCATTCTCGCATCACGCCTAACGCGCCGCGCATAGCGTGCGCGGATAGTGCGTCCCATTTTTCGCTCCTAAGGAGCAGCAACGCATCGCCTTTAGTCTCTACGCATCAATTTTCTTCATCTTCTATCCCGCAGTATTCAGCGCGTTACGCGCATCTAACATCCACGCAGACCGTTATAGATAAGGCGACTATCAACGCCTTTAATTCCTTTTATTATTATGATCCCGTACTTCACGCGCTGGTTTATAAACCAGTCGCGAAGAAAGTGCGCACGGTACCTACCACTATGCCCGCAGAGTATAGGGTAGTGCGCCAATTACCAGATGACCCGTTAGCAGGATTACCCGACTTACCCACCCATCCTCCAGAATTCACGCCAGGCGCGCGCTTTACGCAGGCGCGCGCAGATAAACTAGACCTTGACCCAGCAAATTGGCTATGGCCAGAAGAACTCAAGTTGGTGCGCTGGCTCGTGCGCGTACACGAACTCGCATTCGCATGGGACGCCTCAGAGCGCGGGCGCCTCAATGAGACCTACTTCCCGCCATACAAGATTCCTACGGTTCCGCACACGCCTTGGTCTCAGCGCAATATTCCGATCCCGCCAGCCACCTTAGATGAAGTAGTGCGCATCATCAAGGAGAAGATCTCATCGGGAGCATATGAACCATCAACGGCCGCGTATCGCTCGCGCTGGTTCTGCGTAGTAAAGAAAGATGGAAAATCCTTGCGCCTAGTTCACGACTTGCAGCCGCTTAATGCGGTAACAATTCGCGACGCGTCGCTTCCGCCTTTTGTTGAACTTCTCACGGAAGTGTTCGCCGGATACGCGGTGTACGCTGTATTGGACTTATATTCAGGTTATGACCAGCGCGCGCTTCACGTAGATTCGCGCGACTTGACGACCTTTGGAACGCCTTTGGGTCCTCATCGGCTAACCACTCTTCCTCAAGGACATGCTAATGCTGTACAGGTTTACCAAGGCGATACCGCGTTTATCTTGCAACACGAAATTCCAGAATTCACGTCGCCATTCATGGATGATGTTCCGATCAAATCAGTGCGAACGCGCTATCAGCGCGAAGACGGTTCTTACGAGACGATACCCGAAAATGCAGGAATCCGGCGCTTCATCTGGGAGCATTGCATTGTTGTCAATCGCATTCTACAGCGCCTAGAGAACGTAGGCGCAACCGTATCCGCATCAAAGTTTGTTCTAGCCGCGCCTACGGCAATCATCGTCGGACACAAATGCACGTTTGAAGGGCGCGTACCAGAAGAATCCAAGGTACAGAAGATTCGCGACTGGCCAGAACCGACCAATCAGCCGCAAGTGCGCGGATTTTTAGGAACTTGCGGTGTCCTGCGCATATTCATTCGCGATTTCTCGCGCATCGCGCGCCCGCTAGTTAACCTCACCAGGAAAGACGCGCCATTTATATTTGGCCCTGAACAGCGCGAAGCCATGCAGACCCTCAAGGACTCAATTCTAGAATCGCCCGCGCTAAGGCGCATCGACTATGATAGCGAGCGCGAAGTCATCCTAGCAGTCGATACTTCCAATATCGCTGTAGGATTTATCTTGCTGCAGATAGGCGAAGACGGAAAACGCTATCCAAATCGATTTGGCTCAATCGCGCTAAACGACGTGGAAAGGCGCTACTCTCAAGCGAAACTAGAACTCTTTGGACTCTTCCGCGCGTTGCGCGCGGTGCGCGTATACATCTTCGGGGTAAAGAATCTGACGGTGGAGGTAGACGCGAAGTATATCAAAGGTATGATCAATAATCCGGACTTGCAGCCTAACGCGACCATCAACCGATGGATCGCGGGTATCCTT
The DNA here is from genome assembly GCF_016647785.1 of Suillus fuscotomentosus. Classification (NCBI taxonomy): domain Eukaryota; kingdom Fungi; phylum Basidiomycota; class Agaricomycetes; order Boletales; family Suillaceae; genus Suillus; species Suillus fuscotomentosus. The sequence goes on along the minus strand of NW_024539667.1, from coordinate 10,561 downwards.
TTATTTTCATTCAAACTCGTTCATGTATCCGCGCAAAAGCATAAAGGGGTCGATGGTCTCTCAAGGAGACCAGTCGCCGAGGACGATCCCATAGAGGACGATAATCATGAGGATTGGATTGATCGCGCATACTCGTTCGCTATCGCGCTTCTAAACGATCGCACGCATCGTATAGCTGGTGGTTCGGGTGACATACGCCACGAAGCGCATCGCACATGTTTCATCTCGCAGAGCGCGCGCGTACCAGCGTTGCGCGTATATTTTGATGTCGCACAGACTGAAGAACCAGAACCAGATATTCCGCGCTCGGACGCGGCGCGCGCGCGCAAGACGCGCTGATGACCACTATAGAACAGTTTCTTACCACGTGCGAAAGACCCACTGACGTTTCAGATGAAGAATTCGAGAAGTTCGTGAACAACGCGGCGCATTATTTCGTTCTGGAAGGCAACCTATGGCGCAGAGCATCGCACGGCAAACACCAACTAGTGTTACCTCCAAACAAGCGCTATCGCGTTCTCAAGGAGGCGCATGACGACCTAGGGCACAAGGGTATCTATACCGTCAGCGCGCGCCTACGGCTACGCTTTTGGTGGCCGCGCATCATCGAAGACATCAAATGGTATGGACAAACGTGTCACGAATGCCAAGTTCGCCAAACGAGGAGGCTGCATATTCCTCCAATCGTCCCCATACCAGGAGGTCTATTTCGCAAAGCGCACATCGACACGATGAAGATGCCCAGGGCGGGCGGATATGAATACCTCGTGCAAGCGCGATGCGCGCTAACGTCGTATCCGGAATGGCGCATGCTGCGCAAAGAAAATACTAACGCGCTAACCGCTTTTATTTTCGAGGAGCTCTTGTGTAGGTGGGGCCCGATCACAGAAATAGTGACGGACAATGCGCCCGCATATAGGCTCGCAGTAGACGAACTCGCGCGCAAATACGGGATTCACCCGATCCGCATCTCGCCATATAATTCTCAGGCAAACGGTATAGTCGAAAGACGACACCGTGATGTCCGGGAGGCCATCATTAAAAGCTGCGACGGAGATGATTCTCGCTGGTATCAGGTAGTTCATTCAGTTTTCTGGGCCGAGCGCGTCACCATTCATAAAGCGACGGGTTTATCGCCCTATTTCATGATGCATGGCGTCGAGCCAATATTTCCCTTTGATCTTGCAGAAGCGACGTTCCTCGCGCCTTTACCAAGCCGAGGCGCGTTCACCACTACTGATCTTATAGCATGGCGCGCGCGCCAATTGCAGAAGCGCGTAGAAGATATTAACGCGATTAGGGATAAAGTAGTCGCGGCGCGCTACAAGTCCATACGCGATTTTGAGAGACGCTTCCGTGCGTCTATCAAATCGCACGACTTCGAACCTGGCGCTTTAGTGTTGGTACGCAACTCGAAAGTCGAATACAAGCTGAGCAAGAAGACGAAGCCACGCTATTTGGGACCTATGATCGTAGTGCGTCGCACGAAGGGAGGCTCATATATGTTGGCCGAGTTGGACGGCGCAATCTCAAAACTTCGCTTCGCCGCATTTCGCGTCATTCCTTACTACCCGCGTAGCGAGGAGCGCGTATCGGTAACCCAAATGACTGGAGTAGACGACGAGAGCATCGACGAACTAGAAGCGTATGAAACCGTAGAACCCGATGAAGACGAGCCCGAGCGCGCGCAAGACGGTTAGCGCGCGCGACCATATTCCGCGCGCCCGCGCATCACTGAATCATATTTGCGCGAACGCGCGCCCCTCAAAAACATAAAAACAAAAACACCAGATAATACGAAGAACACAAAAATATTCCATTAAGTACATACTCTCAGTTTTACCCCGGGTTTCGTCCGGTGATATCTCTCATATCATTTGTTCATATAACGCGCATTGCCTGCACATAAACCCCACAGACTCTAGAATATAACCAACGCACTAAGAAACACGCTAATACCCCGCAAGTACATACTGATCACTACCTTAATTGTATAGCGCGCGCATAATCACCTCATTAGACTTTCACTTTCTAACACGCGCGCGGCGCCGCGCACCTTTTTTTTCTCTAACTTTCATTCAAGCACGCGCGCGTCATCGTTTCGACGCGCGCGGCGCAACACGGCAGGAATAGATGATGGAAGGCGCGCGAAGAAGACAAGACGGGCGCGCACCCCGCAGAAAATTCAGTAAAGTCCATTGCATTACCTTGATCTCGTTGCGCGCTTGTCATTTACTTACATACTTATCATTTTAATTTCTTAAGCCCAGTGAATCAGATAAGGACATGGACATGGACATGGCAACACAGGATACATTGTACAGGCGCATTGGCGCTCAAAAAGGAGTACACAGGCGCATTGGCGCTTAGGAGACAAGAAAAACAAAAGAGAAGTGCATCTACTTAAGGGAGTCGTTGATCTGCCTCTCCAGTTCAGCCCAAGCGTTAGACATAGCGAAAAACTTGTTGGAATAGTTGAGGAGGTCCGCCTGTTGGGCGCGCGCATACTGGCGCATCTGGAGAGTGGAAGTGCGCAAGTGCGCATTTTCCTCCTTCAAACGCGCGGCTTCGGCGCGCGCCTCCTTCAACTCCACCGCTGGATCCTTGAACTTGTCCTTTCCCTTAAGCGCAGAACCAGACGCCAAAGGACCAACGGCGCGCACTGGAATATCGCGCGAGGCGCGCACGACCTTCTCCTCCACAGAGCGCTCCCCAACAATCTCCACATCCATCTCCGACTCCTCGGATTCTTCTTCATCCTCAACCGCAATAGAGGAAGCGGTTTCCTTTGCAGACTCTGCGATAGGGCGCTTGGGCATTGGTTTGCGCGGGCGCGCCTTAGGCACATCAGTAAGGTTGCGCTTAGCTAATCCACAGCAGTCAGTGGCGCGCGCCAATGAAAGACAATAGGCGCGACTTACAGAAAGTGCAAGCGCGCTTGGAAACATCACAAGGAGGGCACCGTCGACCAGGCGCGCCTCCACAGTCAATGTCCTTGGCAATGCAGGCGCCACAGCGCCGCGCCTTGGTCACAGACATGCGCCCAACGCGCGGCTAGCGCAACCAAACGCGTTAATAGAGAGGCGCGCCAACAGGAAATAGAGAGGCGCACCTTTTTGCTGGCATCAGTACCAGACGCGTCAGTGGCGCGCGCATCGACTTCGGACGCGCCAGTGGCGCGCGCAGCTTGCATGGGAGGCGCCTGAGGAACTGATGCAATCGCCTTTGCCTTCCAATCTTTCACAACCGCCTCAATCTCCTTGCAACTCTTCCGCCCCTGCTTCAACAACTCCGCGCTCTTATCATCCATCTCCAGCGCCACCGCTAACACACCCGCGCGCGTGGAACAGCCGTTCAAGGTTGCCTAGAAATCTTAGGCTACAATAGATCTAGACATGTAAGCGCACTCACCAGCACAGAATACCACTCGCGCAACCACATCTCCTGATCCTCGAGGAGTTCCGCCTTGAGTTCAGGCGCGGACATCACGCATCCTTCCAGGGAAATGAGGATGGAGGCCCAAGCGGTCAAGAGGCGGTCGGTATCGGATTCCGCGCTAGCGTCGTGCATAGGCGCGTCCTCAGGAAGCCCTTGCGCCACTGGAACAGGCTCAGGGGAAGGAGTAGAGTTCAGCATAGCAACGTTGAAAGTAGGCATGATGAAAAACTGATAACAAAGAAGTCAAGAGATCGCGAGAACACGTCCATCTTCTTATCAACATCTCCTCCGATTACATCATCGATGCTCGCGATCATCAAAGGACGGCCCTACTCTCGCGATCACCTGATCCCTGTCTATCACCACCTCTCTAAGTCCAAGATCCTGCGTTATAGCACTGAGTGGGGACACTCAGAATGTAAGTCCCCAGGAGATGTAGAGACTCGCGCGTCTCAATGACGAATATCTGGCCTTTAACCATACATTCCTATACATTACAGCTCTACTCCTAAGGACCAGTCTCGCGCGCACTCGCGCGCGCCTTATCCGAACTCGCGCGCACTTACGCGCGCCTTACCTACGCACGCGCTATGCGCGCTTCGCGCGCCTCCTCATAGGTCTTCGCGCTATCGTCCGTCCATCCGTCCCATGTCCTTACTGATTCGCTGGTGCGTTATTTCTATCTTATCCATTGAACTAATAAAATCTTCGGTCCGACATCCGCGCTACTTATGGAAAGTTTATTTAAACTTAGTTATAATTAGAGTTGATATGGTTACTCGGTTTGGGAGCGCGCTCGGAAGCGCGCCTTCTCCATTCTTAAATACAGAAGGGTTTCCTTTAGTTCTGGTACTTACTTTTCCCTTATCTTTGTGTACTGGAAAGTGAATAGATCACCTCCCCACTTGTTATCTGATCATATCCTCCTGTCAATCCTCCACCTTTGCACTCACTCCTCAGTAAGATCTTGCCTCTAACGCTTTAGGCGCGCCTTCGCTTCGCGCGCGCATATTCTCGGACCTCCCGCTCACGCGCGCATCTCGCGCGCCTTCGCGCGCCTTATCTTCTCGCGCCTATTAGCGCCCGCCTAGCTCACAGAGTTTCCCTCCACTTTATTTCGAGGAACTTCTCTCAGTGGTTGTCCTTTGGGTCGAGTCGTTGTCTCGTATCCCGGTCTTGCTGTTGAGCACCCCTTTAGTTTTAAGTGTTTTCACGTATAGTCAAGATTCCTCATCTACAACGGGAATGGTGCGCGCGTTGCGCGGGAAAGCTGCGCCTCATATAGAGATAGCTGCAGGTAGCGCACAGAGTGACGCTACAAGTTCGTGCTATGTACTTCCTAGTGTAAAGCTGTCATATCAGACCATGAGACACACAAGTCTCTACAGCGGCAATCGAACATCTCAATGGCCGCATCCTACCAGCATTCCAGTTCTCACCTAAAGAACTACTCCTGGGGTTAGTAATCAGCACCCCTCACACACCAATCTCGACGCTCGCAAATGAGGCCTCATCAGATGACGTCAATGTACACTCAGCATATGTAGCGCAACAACATCTCGACGCACTCGCAAACAGAGTGTCAAACGCCATCAAGCGAAAGGCGTCCTTCGACAAACGCGTCCTAGGATCGACAATGGGAGAAGTGACATTCGCACCAGGACAGTTGGTGCAGACATATGCGAGCGAGTTAGACCAAACGTTCCAAACAAGCCGCAAAATCTTACCTAGGTGGTCCGCACCTCGCAGAGTCATCAATCGCCGCACCAACTCGTACTCCTTGGAAACATTGGAGGGCTTCCCCATACCAGGATGGTACCACATGAGGCATTTGCGCTTGTTCCTGCCAAGAACTGGAACACTATTAGTGGAGATGGAAGAAGAAAAGAGGAAGGAAGCAGCAGAGCGGGAGAACGAGAAAGAAGGATGAGTCGGCTGGAGGCTGAGTCAGCTGGAGGCTTCAGCGACCCGGGAGTGTCGCATTTTAGTGGGGGGTATTTGTAGTAGGGTGTTTGGCATCAGGGGTCAGTCCATTCGAGGAGGCAGGTGTCTCAGAGGGGTTCGAGTTGGAGTCTCAGAGGTGTCCAAGGTCCTAGCAGGTGTTTTAGAGTAGCTTTCCCACGTGTTGTAGCATCATCATCCATCATCTGCTGTCCACCAGTGTCGAGGCCCAGGGCCCTCTCCACCGGGACCGTTCCCATCCCTCATCCCCCTCTTGTCGCACCAATGTGTGCACGTGCCCTCGGGCTATGACTCGTTCTGACTCGTGCCACCAATGTGGCTTCCCTTATCTTGTCTTATCTTTCCTCTGACTCATGCGTGCTGCACATTGTATCATTTACCGTTGGCTCGTTCCAACGTTTCTCGGTCTCATTCCGCATTCGACCTCACATCACTAATCAGGCTCTGCTACCAGTGTACCTATACCCTTTCCGTTTCCCCTTTGCCCTTACCCACAGTACGGTAGCCTTGCCCTTAATCCTTTCCACTTAGTATAAGTAGTCGGTCACCCTGTACTAGATTCCCTAACTTGAATCTACTCAATCTTCCCTGGAACATACTTCCCTCTGAAGCCCCCTCAGCTTCAGTCTCTAGTATCTTTTCTTAGGTGCTCATCGCGCCTAAGTCTACCTCGATCGACTACTCATTGTTCGGACAAGACTGTCCTTACTTTGAGAACGTCAGTGACCTCGAAGACATCCGTCTTAGAAGTCACGTGACACGCGTGTCTCTGATATCTGCCGACTCATCGTCGCCAGTCTCAGTCACTACACTGGACCCTTCTGGTTACGTCACGAACATTAGCGGACAATGCCCCTCTTAGGGCTCCGCATAACAGATCTATTTGAGTGCGTAACACTGATCAGTCTTGAGGTCGCCCTGCGAACTCATGAAGTTTGTGAGTATGACGAGGGCCACATTGCTGATAGTATTGCGCCATTCTGACAAGTGCTGAAGAGTCTGATAAAAAACAAATGGTTAGAATTAAATAGCGTCTGAAAAAAAAACATACCAGAGCAATGACCGCCCCATCAGCTTCAACCGTATGTGGAGTCTTGGTCTTGTAGACCACATTCCAAATTGACTGCAAGATAGGACATAGTATATCGTCAGAAAGAGTCCATACTTCATCTTGATCACCAATGTAGCAAATGATGGTGGGGATGAACTCCCTTGCCCACTTATTTCCATCCTGACAACCCTGGGGGAGATGCTTCTTCCTGTATGCAGAACATGCCATTGCCCTGGATGGAGCAGCGATGATGTGGGGGGGATCCATGGTACCAGAGGACTCGGACTTCACCCACTTTGCTGGGGGTGCTTTGAGCGTCGCAGTGACATTAGTCTAACATATTTGAATCAGTAAAATATACCATTAAGAAACAAAGGTGTACTGTAGATGTCAAACGGCGCATGGGCACTGGCTCAGTAGGTTCATTCTTGATACCCCCCACAATTTCAACTTCAGACGATATCAATAAGTCGTCATCGTCCCTAAGAGGTGATATTTTGCGCTTCTGACTCACGACTGGCAAGTCAAAGTCTGGGAAGATGGAGCGGGACATGTGTTTTTGAGCCAGGGGGGGAGGTTCAAGGTCAGAGTCATCGTCCAAGGCCTGTAGCTTGAGACTGTCATCCAAATCGTAGTCCCCCAGGAAAGTGGGCTGTGTGGCAGGGTTAGCATCGTCGACATCCATAAGATGGTTGCAGATGTCCACATATTACAGTGACCTATTTCCGTATAATACGAGGGAACAGACGTGCATAATATCCCATATGATACGGGCCAGCGGACCATGGGCCCATGATAAAAATATCCTCGACTATGACGGATGGGCCGGGAGGCAAATTATTCCCAATGGAGGCGGGTGGGCCCATGCAGGGGATATATAGAGTAGATGAGTGGGCTGATGTACATGAATATTAGGTAGACGGGTGGGCCGAGGTAGTTGGATATTATGCAGATGGGTGTATTAAGATAGATGTGTATGAGATAGATGGGTAGGTACTTGTTATCACATTCACAGGTGGGCCCAGACACATATTAAATTAGACGGGTGGGCCAAGGGTATTATACAATATTGTATTATATGGGTGGGCCGAGGGTGTTGTATGGGATGTTGTATTAGACGGGTGGGCCGAGGGTGGTATAAAATATAGATGGATGGGCCCATGTGTATCATAATTGTAAACACAATGGAGCTGAGGTAGTTGTACATCAACCAAATCAGAGGAGGTAATAAAATCAAAGTTACCAAGTTCCTGGAGCAGCAGGTGATCTCCTGACATGGCCTTTGATGGTGCACAGGTTGTCTTGCAAAAATTGGAATCCAGGGTGTGAAGCTTGTGTTACCCTATGAGAAGCCAAGTTCCGATTACCAACCTTTGGGTCAACCGTACTCAGAGGAGGTAATAAATCAAAGTTCCCGAGTTCCCAGAGCAGCAGGTGATCTCCTGACATGGCATTTGATGGTGCACAGGTTGTCTTGCAGAATTTGGAATCCAGGGTGTGAAGCTTGTGTTGCCCTATGAGACGCTAAGTTCTGACCACCCAAATTTGGGTCAACCGTACCGACTTCCAAGTTCCGGGACCCGGGAGTCGACAAATGAATATCTGATAACCAGCACACTTCCAATCAGGTAGTATTTCATTGAGCAATGAATCATCCAAGGGGTCTCTTATCAGACTCGGTAGTCAATATAGGCAAATGATAATGAAAACATGAAAGTTGTTATTATGCTATTTTTCAAACCCGAGACCCTGAAACCCATTGTTCAACATGTCCATTTTTCACTCACTGCACAAATCACCAAGTTTCGAGTGCCAAAGCGTGAAACTTGAAACCCAGTGTGCAACATGTCCATTTTTCATGTACATTACACAATTCATTGAGTTCGGAGTGCCAAGTGCCGAAACCCGAACCCCGAGACCCGAAAATATGTATGCAACATTTCCATTTTTCACTTGTTGCACAAATCACTGAGTTTCAAGTGCCGAAACCCGAGACTCAAAACCAGGCATGCAACATGTTCATTGTTCATTTAAATTACACAAATCATTGAGTTCCGAGCTCAGAGGGCCGAACCCCGAACCCCGAAAATATGTGCACAACATGTCCATTTTTCACTCATTGCACAAATCACCGAGTTTTGAGTGCTGAAACCCAAAACTTGAAACCCGGCGTGCAACATGTTGATTTTTCATTTACATTACACAAATCATTGAGTTCCGAGGTCCGAGGTCTGAGACCCGAACCCCGAAAATATGTGCACAACATGTCCATTTTTTACTTGTTGCACAAATCACCGAGTTTTGAGTGCTGAAACCTGAAACTCAAAACCCGGCATGCAACATGTCCATTTTTCATTTATATTACACAAATCATCAAGTTCCGAGTGCCGAGGGCTGAAACCCGAACCCCGAGACCCGAAAATATGTATGCAACATTTCCATTTTTCACTTGTTGCACAAATCACTGAGTTTCAAGTGCTGAAACCTGAAACTCAAAACTGGGTGTGCAACATGTCCATTGTTCAATTATATTACACAAGTCATTGAGTTCAGAGTTCCGAGGGCCGAAACCCGAACCCCGAGACCCGAAAATATGTACACAACATGTCCATTTTTCACTCATTGCACAAATCACTGAGTTTTGAGTGCTGAAACCCAAAACTCGAAACCCGGCATGCAACATGTTGATTTTTCATTTACGTCACACAAATCATTGAGTTCCGAGGTCCGAGGTCCGAGACCCGAACCCCGAAAATATGTGCACAACATGTCCAATTTTTACTTGTTGCACAAATCACTGAGTTTCAAGTGCCGAAACCCAAAACTCGAAACCCAGCATGCAACATGTCCATTGTCCAATTATATTACACAAGTCATTGAGTTCCGAGGGCCGAGGGCCGAAACCCGAACCCCGAACCCCGAAAATATGTACACAACATGTCCATTTTTCACTTATTGCACAAATCACCGAGTTTTGAGTGCTGAAACTCGAAACTTGAAACCTGGCATGCAACATGTTGATTTTTCATTTACATTACACAAATCATCGAGTTCCGAGTGCCAAGGGCCGAGACCCGAAGCCCAAGACCCGAAAATATGTATGCAACATTTCCATTTTTCACTTGTTGCACAAATCACCGAGTTTCAAGTGCTGAAACCTGAAACTCAAAACCAGGTGTGCAACATGTCCATTGTTCAATTATATTACACAAGTCATTGAGTTCCAAGTTCCAAGGGCTGAAACCCGAACCCTGAGACCCGAAAATATGTGCACAACATGTCCATTTTTCACTCACTATACAAATCACTGAGTTTTGAGCGCTGAAACCCAAAACTCGAAACCCGGCATGCAACATGTTGATTTTTCATTTACATTACTCAAATCATCGAGTTCCGAGTGCCGAGGGCTGAGACCCAAAGCCTGAAACCCAAAATCATGTACACAACATGTCCATTTTTCACTCATTTCACAAATCACCAAGTGTTGAGTGTCAAAACCTGAAACCTGGTACTTCAAATGGACACAAATTGTATTTGTATGTATTATCCATTGGTGTAGGGCTCAAATAACCTGGGAATTGTATTTGTCAGTACTCGGTACTTGGTACTTGGCACTCAGTGATCGGTGGTCAGTGGTTGGTACTTGGGACTCGGTACTCGGTACTCGGTACTCGGTACTCGGTACTCGGTACTCGGGACTCGGGACTTGGGACTCAGGACTTGGGACTCGAGACTTGGGACTTGAGACTTGAGACTTGGGACTCGGGACTCAGGACTTGGGACTCGAGACTTGGGACTTGAGACTTGAGACTTGGGACTCGGGACTCAGGACTTGGGACTCGAGACTTGGGACTTGAGACTTGAGACTTGGGACTCGGGACTTGGGACTCGGGACTCGGGACTCGGGACTCGGGACTCGGGACTCGGGACTCGGGACTCGGGACTCGGGACTCGGGACTCAGTCCTCGGCACTCGGTGATTGGTGGTCAGTGGTTGGTACTCAAGACTCGGTAGTTTCTCCCTGATACCCACCAAAAAACCCACACTCACAAGGTGGGTGTGGGTATATCATGGGGTATGGGTGGGGGTAGTGCTACTCATACCCTGGGG